>NW_026607113.1:47500-77500 GCF_029890125.1 Rhinichthys klamathensis goyatoka | reverse complement strand
CACGTCCAGGGCCGGCTCTAACCCTTTGGTTGCCCTAGGCGATATTGAGTTTTGCGTTACATTATAAGTATTTATTAAACTAAACATGCTCTTATAGTCACTCAAAAACTTAAACAATAAATTGTTCATACAAATGCTACAAAGAACGTTCAAGGATATTTATATCATAGTTGCATTGTACAACTATATTTTATCTGACCATAAATAACTTTTAGTAGATAAATTACAACTACTACCACCTACTATTATTACAATGTATTGGGCTGCTACAAGGCTAAGGGGGTTTCTGGGGTATTTCCCCGTAAGAAAATTTTGAGCATTTTAATGTTAAATTCATCAATCTGGTGCACTTTGAGAGTTCAAAACTAAAAGCTCCAACCCATATTCAGTGTGCAAATTGAACAAAGAAAAATTCAAACCTCTTTTAATTATAGTGTCTGTCTACATTACACTACTACATAATAATAGATATAATATTAATCCCATGACAGTAATAGCCATAGGTATATATTGTAAAACAAATGCACTGAAAAATAAAGGAAACTTTCATGAGTATTGTACAAATGTCTATACTTGAAAGTAAGTTATATTTGGAAGTAACCCAGCGCCGCCAATTAAGCAAAACAAAACAAAACGAATGGGCCACCGATGTACGAGTTTTATGGGCCGTTAAGACAAAAATAGAAAAAAAAAAGTATAAGATGTATGTATCGGCCCAAAAAGCACGTCGGGCCCGCGGGAATCTCCCGGTAGTCCCGATGGCCAGAACATTTGACATCTTAATGGATGAGATGAGAAGACTTACCTCTATACTGGGCTTTCTTTTTATCTTGTTGCTTTCTCCGTTTCGTCCCTGTGCACCAGAGGGTTTAGACCGCTTCATTTTCGATCAGCGCGCGCAGCAGCCGAGCACTTGCCTAACGTAACCATAGAACGTAACGTAACGCAACTAACCCCCGCCCCCCCTTTAGGAAATGATCGACAATAATCATCCATTCAATCTAATAATCAAGTTGACAAGTAATTAAACGTATGGCTGAGGGGCGCCTTAGGATGATCATGTTTAATAAACATGTTTTATTTCGCTTGTCATTCTAATTCTATAATTAATGGGAAGTAGGCAAAGGGCGACACTAGAGGGCGCCCGCGCCCCCAACACATTTGTCGCCCTAGGCAACCGCCTAGTTCGCCTATAGCAATCGCCGGCCCTGTGCACGTCATTTAGGTTTTGTGCTTGAATGGTTTAAAATCACTATTTATGTGCTTGTCTTAGATGTGTGCAAAGCACAGAAGAGAGTGCGGGTCTTCTTGCGCTTGAATGGTTTAAAGTCTCATTAAAATGCACACATGGAATCGAAATTTAAATTTTATAACGATTATCCGATTCCTGATCTTAAGTATCCAATTCCAGAATTTTTCGATTCCCAACAACAAGGGTGGCCGTGCCCTTCAGCTGTGACTGTATTAGTGAAACAGCAGCGAGTCTCTCTTAAAGGGACAGTTCACCCCAAAATGAAAATTCTGTTAGTTCACGTAGTCAAAGTCCTTTTAGGCAAGTCATGCCACTCGGCCGCCATCTTGGCAACGTCTCCGGGCAGCTATTTCGGACTTACAAGACCAGGCTCCTATTTAAATGAATGGGCAGAGAGTCAGAACTGCAGTTTCACTGGTCACCGAGACATAAAAACTGCATATATAGAAACAGCAGTAAAATATGATAAAAATCGCTGAAAAAGTTTGATGACTTTGCCCCAAAATAAGGTTTAAAACCCCCTTTTCCCCACAGGTTTTACTACGCATGCGCAAGGGTTCTCTCCCTCTGTCGTGCGCGCGTTACACAGTTTGAAGCACAGTATGTGCGAGCTCTTGCTCACTCGCTCTAGATCCCGGGAGATTTGAACTAATTTGCGGGCATCAGGGAGCCGCTATCAATCTGCGGGAGACTTCTGATGTCTGATATTACACAACTCACACACACACTTCATATCAAATCTGCCGCCTTTTCAAACAGTAACGTATTTTCCGCTGTCGCAAACCTCAACTGTGCGCATGCGTCAGTGGAACCAGACGATAGGCTTAAATGTTTCCCGGCTTGACTGTTAAAAGCAGACGATTGGCTTTCCAGCGGGAGGGGCGGGACATGTGCATACAACCGCCATCTTTGGCGTGACGGGTTTTCCCTATATAGTTATATTAAGGATTGATGAAGTGGCATGTCTCTATATAAATAGTCTCTGACGTAGTGTAACAGTGCAGCGCTTCTGGGTTGTATGTCACACGCATCACACACATCACACACATGACCAGCGTCGGCCAATAGTGAGCCTGCGTGTGGCGTACAGAAGCGCTGCGCTGTCACACTACGTGAACTCACTCACTCACAGAGAAGGAAATGATTAGTTGAATAAAGTCGTTATTTTTGTTTGTTTTTTTGCGCACAAAAAGTATTCTCGTCGCTTGATAAACTTAAGGTTGAGCCACTGTAGTCACTCGGACTATTTTAACGATGTCTTTAAAAACTTTTCTGGTCCGGCCAGTTTTAATCCCTTAGAAGCCTATGGAGGAGTGATCCAGCTCTCAGATATAATCAATAATATCTTAATTTGTGTTTCGAAGATGAAAGAAAGTCTTACGGGGTTGAACAACATGAGGGAGAGTAATTACTGACAGAGTTTACATTTTGGGGTGAACTATCCCTGTAACGTGTGTCCTGTGATTGGCTCAGCCTCCAGCAGTGGCACCAGACTGCACCGCGGGTATGTGGAAGAGGCCTCGCTGGACGATAAACCCCCTCACACCACACACATTGTGTTCGTGGTTCATGGCATTGGACAGAAGATGGACAAGGATCGCATCATCAAGAACACGGGCATGTGAGTCCTCAGGAATGCTGTTGCTGAAGTCTTCAGGGAGATGCACAGAGATGAATTATAGTGGATTAACTGGAAAAGTATTTAGATAAATCTGTTCAGGTTTATTAAATACATTCAGAGCTTCCGTTTTTTTTTTTTTTTTTTTTTACAATATTTGTTTATATTGTGGATATGTCTGTCATATACACAGTAGGGGTGATGCCTGGTCAAATAATATTGATATTACACTGCAAAAAATGATTTTCTTACTTAATATTTTTCTCTTGTTTCCAGTCCAAATATCTAAAAATTCTTAAATCAAGATACAATTACTAAATGAGTAAAATGACATAAGATATTAAGTCTTGTTTTCTGGGGATTTTTTTTTTTTTTTCTTAAAAAAAGCTACATTTTCTGCCAATGGGGTGAGAAAAATAATGTTGTTTCTGTTTAAATTAAGATAATTTTTATTACCCCATTGGCAGATAATTTAGCTTTTTTAAGCGTCAACACACTTAATTTTGATTAATTCCCCCGGAAAACGGGACATAATATCTTGTGTCATTTTACTCATTTAGTAATTGCATCTTGATTTAAGAAATGTTTGATATTTGGACTGGAAACAAGACACAAATACTAAGTAAGAAAAGCGTTTTTTTGCAGTGTACCCTTTTTCCAAATAGTTTTAAAAATATGTAAGCACATTGTATAGTTGTGCTTAAAGCCAATTGTTTTATTTGTGATAATGCAATGAAACAATTGTGCCGACTTAATTTTTGGCCAGGCTGTCATACAAAGAAAATATGAACATGTACAAAAATAAGAGAGAATAATTGATTACGTTGTAGTCAATACATACTTTTTTCCTGTGAGCTTTTTGTTTTTCTATGCGAGTAAAGTAACAATTAGTGCTTTTTTTTAGATAAATACCTTAACCAAGTTTAGTGTGTTGTTCTTCCCTCATATTTCAAATATTTAAATTATGTAAAATATTGTCCTCATATTTTGATTGTTTACTTAAACTTGTAGGATCATTAAAAACAAATATTCTCTCTGGTTATATAGATATAATACACATCTATATGAAGTATTGAGTTGTGAAATGAGAACAGCTGGATAGTGTGTAATGATGCATCTTTTTTTTAATAGAATAAAGAAACAGTGAAATAAAAGTATTTTTTGTTAAAACATTCTAGTAATATTAATATTAAATTGTAAAAGTGGCTATTTTCGAAACTAATAGCATGTTAAGATGCTTATCAAGTGCTATTTATATAATATAGTATTTAGAAATATTTTAAATTGATTTTTATTTGTATTATATTTTCAGTTTGAATTCTAGTGTCCTTTTATATTAGTTTCATATTTCTTCTTAGCTTTAATATTTTTTATTTCAGTTTTAGTGATTTAAGTACTTGAACTTTTAGTTTCCAAGGCAACGTTTCTAACTTTTCGTTTTTTTTTTATTTGATTTCAGTTAACATAGTGTGAACTAAAGCTAATTATTAACTAAACATTTTTAAATAGTACTGAAAGTGTGCACAGTTTGAAGGGCAATGTGATATAATTCTGTGTGTGTGTGTGTGTGTGTTCAGGCTGCGGGAAGCGGTGAGGAAGATGGAGGAGAAGCACTTCGCTGAGCAAACAGAGGAACATGTGGAGTTCCTGCCGGTCGAGTGGCGCTCGAAGCTGGCTTTGGACGGCGGTGAGACCGTAAACCACGTGTCTGTCTGCCTTCACTCTGAACAGCTGCTCTTATCACACACACTGTCCTTTTACCTTTTGTTCACAAGCACACACACTGTTTTATATGGAAGAGAATATAATCTAGTTCATCCTCTCTCAGCTGTGCAAACAAAGCATGACATGCATTAACATTAATAAGGAAATGTTGAGTGAGCTGTTCAATCATAGTTTGTGTTTGTATTTTAAGAGTGTTTTCCTCTTTCCATGCAGACACAGTGGAGTCGATCACACCAGATAAAGTGAGAGGCCTGAGAGATTTACTCAACAGCAGCGCCATGGACATCATGTACTACACCAGCCCTCTCTACAGAGACGAGGTGAACCACGTCTTGCGTTTCATTAGCTCTTACATTGTGTCATCATTGTCTCTCGCCCACTGAGTGGCAAAAAGAGTGAATTTTCAGTGTGAATGTGCAAAAAACACATCTAAAACGGGGAAAGAGCTTTGCGATTGACTGTACAAATAGATTTGACAATAAATCTCAGGGATATTTTTACAAACTGCTGAAAGCTACAGAACAGAGAAACAAATTAATTCGCAGAAACAACTGGATCTAGGCAGAGAACGGTGGATTTGCAGTCACCGTTTTGTGTCAATATGCTGAATTTAGGGGTAAAATCATTCCCTATGAATTGTATTATTTAATTGATGAGTTTTCAATACAATATATGAAGAGTTTGGTTCCAAAACGCGATAAACGCCTTTTTTTTTTTTTATTAGTTACTGCAAAAATCAGTATTGTATCTGGTTGGTATTGAAAAGTCAATGTTTAATTTCAAGTAAAATGCGATATCCGCTGTGTTATTCTGTCATGTTTTCTCCCTTTCTTTCCAAACCGCGACAAACGCCAGTCTCCCTTCTCTGCAGAATGCGATATATCCGCTCTCAACCAATCACAACGCACCATTCCGCTCTCAACCAATCACAACGCACCATTCCACTCTCAACCAATCACAACGCACCATTCCACGCAATGTAAACAGTAACGGCAGCGCCTTAAACACACCCGGCTTCCTAGTTCTTCTTATCTATTTTGTACTTTTCGATCAACAAACAAACAAAAACATGAATAATTTTGCCGGCATTGATGAACCTGTGGTGGTTTCTGCGGTGGGTGAGAAACGTAAGGCATCGAAATCGAATCATTTACGTGAGGAGATTAAGAAGACGAGGCACTCGGGAGGAGGAAAAATGTTTTCAATCTTCTTTACAGTTCTTAATAAAAATATTATACTAATAAACTTATGTTGTTGTGTATTCAAGTTTCAATATGAATTTTTTTTTTTTTTTATATTGATTCAATGGATTTATTGCATTTTGGGGGAAAAAATAATCTGTTTTTATAATCAATCTTGGTAACACTTTATTTTAAGGTGCTTGTAATAAGCAGTAATAAATAGTTAATAAGACACTTATAAGACCTTATAAGATGCATATAAGATGCATATAAGCATTAACTACTTCATATAAGGGTTAATTAAAGGTCCAGGCCCTGAAGAGATCAGGGAAACTACTCCCTCTTGGGAAGGTCAACTTTTAAGTGACTGGGAGTTTGTGTTACCATTTATGTTTGTCCGGCTGTTCTAAAAGTGCAATGTATTGATACTTGAGAAATTTATTATTTAATTTTATTTATTTATTATCATTAGTTAATGCTTATATGCATCTTATAAGGTCTTATAAGTGTCTTATTAGCTGTTAACTACTGCTTATTACAAGCACCTTAAAATAAAGTGTTACCGAAATCTTTGAAAATCAAAACCTGGATTTTTTTTGTTTTGTTATTATGACCTACAAATGCTCTGTGAAAGTTTGAAACAGAAAATAGTGGTTTTCATCTTTCCACTTTCTTGGTAAAGAATACACATTTTTACTCAAATTAATCTAAATGGATTTATTGCGTTTTGGAACCAAACTCTTCATATATTTACCATCGTATATTCTGCATAGTTGGATGAATTTAAATTTAAACTTTTAAGGCTGGACGATATGAAGATCTATATAACATTGATATGAGTGATCACGTGGATTTAGACCTAGATTGTATTTCTATAAAGCGTTCACAGGCAAATTTGCTTTATGTATTTCCCGGCGTCTAAATCAGGCTCATATAAATATCAGGAAGCATGATTCCTGCTGCATGTCGATATCCATGATCACTGGATCTTTGGTAAGTTGTAAGGAACACTATATCGAGTGTCACCCCCCTTTTTTTTTGAATATACATGAAAATGCACATTTCGAACTTATATGGTTGTAATTCAAGAATGCTTTGGAATAAAGACGTAAGATTGGTCTCGTTTTAAAGAAGACATTTGGCAGATTTTTGTAGAAGTGAAATAAATTAAGAAAGTGAAAGAGGAAAAAAGTTATAGAACTAAACTTTTTCACTAGATGACAACCAGACTCCATTACTGCCCAAATAAGGGCGCCTCCATTTCCATATGTGTTTTGAGTGATATGAACCATTATTTCCACAATTCTCCTACAATTTATGAAGTAGACATCCTATTCAGAGGTAATATGAAAAGTTTGGCAGATTTTTATATGAATTCAACCTCTAAGAAACATAAAAAGAACAAGTATGTGCGTTATAGCTCGCTGCCACATCACAAATGGTGAATCTATAATTTTTTTCTTTATATTTAAAAAAAATCCAGACCTTTTTTTTCTAAAATAATTGAATGGATGCTATCTTTTGAACTCTTGGCATGAAAACAAACTGAGGTTTCTACCCTTCTTTCATGATTTTCATGTTCATCACTATTTCAAAATAAAGGTCTGAACACACCTTAGGAGTATGAAAATATTCTTGTTGCAAATTGATAAATTACGGCTCCTCTGTAATTTAATAAGAAAATCAATGACCAACTATGGAAACTAGAGATTGTAAGCTTTCAAATGATATATAGTTTGTCAAGATTAGTTTAGTTTTAGTATAGGATATTACTGTTTTAAAAATGTAATGATTTGGGCCCACCGGTGGGCCGGTGACACTTAAGAGTTTAAACTGATAATCGTTTGTTTTACTCGCGTTTTCGCAGTTTCCCGTGTTAAACCCAGTCACGCCGCAGCTCTTCTGCCACTCAGTGCGCCCGAGGGAGTGTGTTCCCGCGGGAAAGTGACGTCAATGCATATATACAGTATAGCTGACCAATCAAGTATTTTGTTTATTTATATGCTAATGTTCATCCTTGCAGATCACTAAAGGTTTGACGCAGGAGCTCAACCGCCTGTATTCTCTCTTCTGCTCACGAAACCCTGAATTTGAGAGGAAAGGCGGCAAAGTGTCCATCATCTCCCACTCGCTGGGCTGCGTGATCACCTTCGACATCATGACGGGCTGGGATCCGGTGCGCTTCTGTCTGCAGGAGCATCACGAGCAGCTGCAGGGGGAAGAGTCGCACTGGACGAGTTACGAAGAGCGCCTCCTGCTGGAGGAAGTGCAGCTCACCAGGCAAAGGTGCGCTGGGTCACACGGCTAAGATCATTTAAAGGGTTAGTTCACCCAAAAATGAAAGTTATGTCATTAATGGCTCACCCTCATGTCGTCCCAAGCCCGTAAGACCTCCGTTCATCTTCGGGACACAGTTTAAGATATTTTAGATTTAGTCCGAGAGCTTTCTGTCCCTCCATTGTAAATGTATGTACGGTATACTGTCCTTGTCCAGAAAGGAAATAAAGACATCATCAAAGTAGTCCATGTGACATCAGTGGGTTAGTTAGAATGTTCTGAAGCATCGAAAATACATTTTGCTCCAAAAATAACACAAACTCCGACTTTATTCAGCATTGTATTGTGTTCCGGTTCTGTTGTGGATCCGCGTTCAGTGCCGCTGCTGACGTGTGTCTGGTGCGTCCGTGTATTCGGGTTATACACAAGGACAGTATACCGTACATACATTTACAATGGAGGGACAGAAAGCTCTCGGACTAAATCTAAAATATCTTAAACTGTGTGCCGAAGATGAACGGAGGTCTGACGGGCTTGGAGCGACATGAGGGTGAGTCATTAATGACATCATTTTCATTTTTGGGTGAACTAACCCTTTAAATCATCCTCATGTTAAAGGGGCATTATGCAGAAATCCCGTTTTTGTCAAACAGCGACCCCTAGAGTTACTGTGGAGTACTTGAATTTAACGTTACTGTCGTAAATACCACTCACTCAGAGCGTGACATGCCTGTTACATAGTATACAATAGTACATTGTGTTTAATTTGTCGTTTAATGAGATATAATATATGTTGTTAGTGGTGAGAATTTTCACGTGATTAAATACATAGATCCGACAATTTTAATGGTCCAGAGGCAGAACTTTTGCCAAGTGTGTCAGAGGTTCTGGGTTCTAATCGGTAGGCTACTAGCTAGTAGTATAGTTTATTTTCCTCATCAAACCCGATTGTTTATTAGTGGTTGTATTTCAAGCAGGGACATGTTTTTTGTGCATTAGGTTTTGTGATTTCACCATAACAAAATATAGAGAGTCTCTCAGTCCCCGCAACGGATTCAGGCGCGCGTCACAACAGAACACTTATCTGCACCACTGATCGCAGAGGCAACGAGCACTTTGGTCACTTGATTTCAAAAATAACACATTTCAGATCGCCTCTTATTTAACAAACGAATGAAATGAATGCTCTACTAGAGTTACCTGGAGATGTTTTATTTGTTTGTAATGGTAACGTTACATCCGTGCCGCGAGAAGTTTCAATGGGGACATAACACACCCGCAAATTATGCCTATGCTCGTGTCCGACTCCTCGCTCGGTCAGTCTGCCGTTTCCTCTTTCTCTGTTCCTCCGACAATGCTTTCCTAGCTTTCTGCATCTTATATGCCGGCTCAGCCATGACGATAGTGTGACAAACTCCATCCATCTATTCCTTGTTCCTGTGTGTATGTGTGAGTTGCCGTAAAGGAATATGTTACATCGCGAGAGCTGATATCACGCGATACTTCCTGACGCGGCCCGCCGCACCGAAGTTGCAAGTGAGATTTTTTCGCTCACAGGCACCAGGGGGGGTCGAGACGCCCACCATTCAACCCGAAAGAAGTTATATAACCATTTCAATAACTCTGAAGCTGTTCAGTTAAGCTAAAAAAGCTGCATAGTGTCCCTTTAAGTGCTTCATCATTGATATATAGCGCTGGTCACAATTGTTTCATAGCAGCGTTACAGTAGTGTACATTTTAGTAATGAAACTGAATACTTTTTTTTACTTTTTTATGACTAGATGACATTGGCATCATTAAACACTAGCTGTGACTATATCATCATGCATTATTGGTGATGAGACTGACAAGACTAAAATGTAGTTAAAAGTCCCCCTGTAGTCAATCATTTTATCCATCTTTGATCACCAAAATAAAAAATTTTAACGTTTTTTTTCCTTGGAATTTTTTTTTCATGCCTTAAAATATCTTGAATGTAACTCGACACCTTTGCCTCATTTAGTATGCACGGTTCTATGAATATGCAAATGAGCCCCGCCTCCACTCACTCACTCAGCTCAGAGATCCACTGGTTGACGATCACACGTTGATCTGATTGGTTAAAAGGTCGTTTGTGACGTCAGAAACACCAGCGATTTCAAACCGTGTTTTTGAGACTGTCTTTGGTTCACTGCAGTTTAAGCAGAAAATACTCAGCAATGCTGTCGACTTATGAATTTAAAAGACCACATAGACACATAAACAACATTTAAAAGCTTGATTTTCACCACAGGGGGACTTTATAAGGATATATTTTCTTCCCGGTGATTTACTACTCATGTTTGCAATCTGGCAACTGCAGAAAAAGCATAGATGATCTGAAAACACAGACAAACTCCACTGAGAGATTCTGTTCAAATGAAAGTGTTCAAAGCCCTAGCATTGTGAAACTGAGTTTTGCATAGACAAGCACCACTCACTCTTACGAAAAAGTCAAAATCTTGTAATTAATCGATGTCTGTGACAGGTTACGAGAACTGCAAGATCAGCTTCAGGGCCTGAAGGCATCGAAACCTGCACCCTTCCCTACGCTAAAGTTTAAGGTGATGTAATAAACATAAACATGGGGATCAGCTCAAATAACACATCTGTACCTCCATACAGGCAAACCAACATTTATCCAGACACCTCCAACATTTCTCACATTATCACAGTTCATTCGCTATAGTTTAGAAAATGGTAATACAATATGACAAGAACTTGATAGTTGATATTTGACTGGTTTTGTCCGTCCTTCTGTTAGACTCTCACACATGAATTATGTTGAATATCTGTCAGCTGTTCAATTTAACTACACAATTAGATAATACCAGTTTAGCTCGACCAGTGACCAAGCAATGCTTCATGTTGTTCAGTCTGTGTGTAAAAAGAGCATTAGCAATTACAGAAAACACATGATCAGCTCAAAGTGGAGAAATCATTTTTGGTCCGAAATGTTTATAAATGTTACTGTATGAAGAATATTTGGGTATAATATGTCACAGTTTACTTTATTTTGCTCTCCTCACTTACATAAATGAACTATAGTGTCCTGCACACACTAGTAAAAAATAATATCAAACATTATATCTGGTGTCTGAATAATTTTTGGTTTGGCTGTATAATGAATCTGCAGGTGGAGAACTTCTTCTGCATGGGCTCTCCTCTGGCCGTGTTCCTGGCGCTGAGAGGGATTCGGCCCGGGAACACCGGCGACCAGGACCACATCATGCCCAAGTCCATCTGCCAGCGCCTCTTCAACATCTTCCACCCGACAGACCCTGTGGTGAGGCGACCACACTACATTTCCCTCTGTGACTTCTAGGGCTGGTCCGAATACCATTTTTTGAGCTTCGAAGTTTCGGTAGTAATGAACATCGAATATTCGAAGCTTCGGTAGTAATGAACATCGAATATACGAAGCTTCGGTAGTAATGAACATCGAATATTCGAAGCTTCGGTAGTAATGAACATCGAATATTCGAAGCTTCGGTAGTAATGAACATCGAATATTCGAAGTTTCGGTAGTAATGAACATCGAATATTCGAAGCTTCGGTAGTAATGAACATCGAATATTCGAAGCTTCGGTAGTAATGAACATCGAATATTCGAAGCTTCGGTAGTAATGAACATCGAATATTCGAAGCTTCGGTAGTAATGAACATCGAATATTCGAAGCTTCGGTAGTAATGAACATCGAATATTCGAAGCTTCGGTAGTAATGAACATCGAATATTCGAAGCTTCGGTAGTAATGAACATCGAATAATCGAATCTTCGGTAGTAATGAACATCGAATATTCGAATCTTCGGTAGTAATGAACATCGAATATTCGAAGCTTCGGTAGTAATGAACATCGAATATTCGAAGCTTCGGTAGTAATGAACATCGAATATTCGAAGCTTCGGTAGTAATGAACATCGAATATTCGAAGCTTCGGTAGTAATGAACATCGAATAATCGAATCTTCGGTAGTAATGAACATCGAATATTCGAATCTTCGGTAGTAATGAACATCGAATATTCGAAGCTTCGGTAGTAATGAACATCGAATATTCGAAGCTTCGGTAGTAATGAACATCGAATATTCGAAGCTTCGGTAGTAATGAACATCGAATATTCGAAGCTTCGGTAGTAATGAACATCGAATAATCGAAGCTTCGGTAGTAATGAACATCGAATATTCGAAGCTTCGGTAGTAATGAACATCGAATATTCGAAGCTTCGGTAGTAATGAACATCGAATATTCGAAGCTTCGGTAGTAATGAACATCGAATAATCGAATCTTCGGTAGTAATGAACATCGAATATTCGAAGCTTCGGTAGTAATGAACATCGAATATTCGAAGCTTCGGTAGTAATGAACATCGAATATTCGAAGCTTCGGTAGTAATGAACATCGAATATTCGAAGCTTCGGTAGTAATGAACATCGAATATTCGAAGTTTCGGTAGTAATGAACATCGAATATTCGAAGCTTTGGAATCTGTATATGTCTGTCTGTCTGTTTGCATTTTGATTATTTCGAGAACCGTTCATCCAAACGACTTCACAAGGAGTGCAGTGTCGTATTTGGTGCAATATAGATAGACAGGCGAGACGCGACACGTTCAGAATTAATAAACTTTTAATAAACTACAGAACAGCGCCAGCGGGAAGCGCGCGCCTCACATGACCAGAGCTTATATGCTCCAAGAACACTGCACTAGTGATATAAAACACACACACACACACACACACACACACACACACACAGGTCTGTTAACTTAAGCAATATTTTTAATAAGGTAGTCTAATATTTTTCTCACTAACAAATAACTGACAAAGTAGGGTAGATTTAAATAAAGAAAAAATAAATTTAAATAAAGAAAAAATAAAAACGAAATTGTGACGTCCCAGTAAAATCTCAAAGTCTACTATATTTCGCAGTAGATTAATTTAGATTGGTAATAACGGGTAAAAAGGATAATACATTTTGTTTCTATTATTCTATGTTCCACAATGTCAAAGCAACGCAGCTTAACCCAGAACACAAGCTCAGGCACTTCTGTCCACACACACTCCGCTGTTGTGCTCTAGCCAGAGGATACTCCCGTTGCAGGAACACTTTCAGTAGTCCAAAAAGAAGCAAATATATTTATTAAAGGTGGGGTATGTGATTTGCAAAACGGCTGGCAAATTTTGAAAATACACAACTCAAAAGGTCCTACTTCTTTCCTCCAACGCTGGCCCTGACTCGCTCGAGGGGGATGGGGGAGGGGGGTGTGGTACGACTGTTTGATTGACGCACTTACTGTCCAATGATTCTAGGTGGTCTTAGAAATGATTGGCTGGAGTTTTTCGAGTCCTGCCCGTTCCACAGATGATTAAATTGCTTAATTTTCATTTCAGTGCTTTTAACTCAGTGGCTGTAAGTGGGTTAGGAATAGGATTTCAAGTGATTTTGAAAAAATGGTCAAAAAAGAAAATCACATACCCCACCTTTAAAGGTTCTCTAAGCGATCCTGGGTGACATCACTTCTTGTTGACGTTCGAATTATAGTCAAACAAAACGGAGGCTAGCTAGACCCTCCCTCCTCCTCATCCGCACACTAACCCCCCAAACCCCGCCTCCAAGCCCTTCTTGTGGGTCATTGGCTGGAACAGTTTGTTATGTTTCGGGGAGCGGGTCGCCGCAGTTTGTTTTTGTTGCTGTTTGTGGAGCCTGGGCTGTCTACAGAGATCGCGTTTCTTTACAGTGTGTTCAGGGGACAGGCAGCCAGCGGATAGTGAGGAGATGTTTGCTGTATGTGACAAAAAATGTTTTGGCCTAAAAAACGCGTGACATCGCTTAGAGCACCTTTAAGTAGCTATAACGAAGTTATATGTTAAGTATTATATTTCACCAGATTTTATAGTGTAAAACATATTCAAGCGCGAATGAGAACCGTTTCGAGGTGTGCAAAAAAAAAAAAAAAAGGACGAATATTCGAATGTCACATTTTCCACCAAATTATCATCCCTTCCTTACAGTTTAACGAATTAACAACAATGCCACAAATTATTAAAACACCTGGCTTATAGTAAAACACATTAAATTGAGTTAATGCCTAAATAATATATTTTAATAAAAAATATATATACCTATAACATTTTCAAATCGAATACCAACCCACCGAACGAATATTCGAGTATTCAGATATTCGGGTCCAGCCCTAGTGACTTTGCTGTTAAAGGTGCTCTAAGCGATGTTGGGTGACGTCACTTCTTGTTGACGTTCGAAGTATTGTCAAACAAAATGGAGGCTAGCACGACCAGACCCCCCTCCTCCTCATCCCGTCCCCCTGTAGTTTTACTGATACTGCATTCAAGGTGTAATGTGGCCAAGTTAGATAAATGCGTTCATGTAATGCAGAAAAAGAGAAACACATGATGAAAGGTTTCGCCACGTGAGGTTATAACTTTAGCTCCCATACAAGAAGGCAATAATAGCAAGATAACGTTAGCTTCGCGTTTCCCAGTGAGCATAAACAACGGCTCCGTCGTAAACAAATGTAGTCAAAGTTGTCAATAGGCTATAAATGAACATTCAAATTCATAGTTGGTGAAAACAATCATTCACACAAACTGTCGCCCTACTGTGAGTTCGCTTGATCATTTACAATAGAGATCGAGCGCTAGCTGCTAGAAACATATGTTGTGTTCACCAAAGCTAGCGCTGACTGCATAGTTCTAGCTAATTATATCCTTGTGTTTGTTAGCGAACATGAAAGTCCATTTAGAAAACCCAAACTGGATTTACCCTGTCAAGCAGAAACAGAGCTATACCTGATGTCGGACTGGATCTCTTCTGCCGGCGGAGATCTCGCCACCTTTCAAAGGCTTTTCCAATGTAAATTCGGGACTTCACGCGTTCCTTCTCCTTTTCCCTGTTCTTTGCAATCTGTTCATCTCTTCGGTCGTGTGTCGGCCATATCAAACTTAAAGAGTTATAGTTCTAACGTCCCTCTTCATGCTTCTCTCTCCTCCACACCCCCCAAATCATTCTTGTTGGTGATTGGCTGGAACAGTTTGTTGTGTTTCGTGGAGGTCGAGTGTCTACAGAGACCGCGTTTCTTTACAGTGTGTTCAGGGGACAGCAGCTAGCGGATAGTGAGGAGATGTTTGCTGTATGTGACAAAACATGTTTTGGCCTAAAAGACCCGTGACATCGCTTAGAGCACCTTTAATTTGAGAGAGTTTGGCATTTTTGTAATAATTGTTTCACTGTATTGCAGGCCTATCGACTGGAGCCTCTTGTTTTAAAGCACTATAGCAACATCGCTCCTGTCCAAATACACTGGTGAGTCTTGATTTGTTATTGTTAAAGTATAGTTTATGCTAGTCAGGGAAGTTTGTTTGTATGCTTATGCATAAATGTTACATTTTTTTTCCTCTTTTTTAATTTGTCCTTCCTGTAGAATTGCTTAAAGCAGTCTCGTTGTCCAACACTAAATTTGAGCCCCATATATATTTTTTTAACTTTGTTGTAACTCTTTTTAACAGAAACTGGGAGTGTTGGTGTATTAAATTAATTAACCACTATTCAGTTTGTGATTTCAGAATGTTTAAAAACTGTGCTTAAATAAAAAAAATCAATATGTTGATTTTTTTTTTGTGTTTGTTTACCATTTTATTTTAAATTATTAATTTAGAGTTTTGAATATACATTACTGGTCAAAGATATGGAATAATTAAGATTTTCTTATGTATTTTTTTATATAAGTCTCTTATGCTCATCAATTTATTTGATCAAAGATTCATTAAAAACAGAAATACTTTGAAATATTATTACAGTTTAAAATAACTTTTCTATGTGAATCTTATTGTGAAATGTTATTTATTCCCGTGATCAAAGCTGGATTTTCAGCATCATTACTCCAGTGTCACATTCAGAAATCACTCTAATATGATGATTTGATGCTCAGTTTTTATTGGTTATTATTTCTGATGATCAATCATTAATAATGGTTGTTAATATTAATGTTGCACTCTAAAAAAATGCAGGGTTGTTTTAACCCAAATTTGGGTCAATTATGGACGAATCCAACCGTTGGGTTACAAATTTTAATAAAAATTTTTTAACCCAATGGTTGGGTTTGTCCAAATTTGACCCCAATTTGGGTTGAAACAACCCAGCATTTTTAGAGTGTTAAAACAGTTTTTGCTGTATTTTTTTTGTTTTTACATTTTCTTCTGGATTCTTTGTTGAATAGAAAGTACAAAAGAACAGCATTTATTTGAAATAGAAATCTTTACTGTCATTTTTGATCAATTTAATACATCCCTGCTGAAAATCCTCATATTAGAGTGATTTCTTAAGGATCATGTGACACTGAAGACTGGAGTAATGATGCTGGAAATTCAGCTTTGATCACAGGAATAAATTACATTTTACAATATATTCACACACATATTCAGTTATTTAAAATAATTATTTTTCACAATTTTACTGTTTTCACTCTATCTTTGATTAAAAATAATGTGAGCAGAAGACACTTCTTTCAAAATCATAAAAATATTCCAATCTTTTGACCAGTAGTGTATATAATATTATTATTAATTTAAAAATGTTTGGAAGTTTGCCCCAGAGCCCTGGTTGAGGATCATTGGTTTAAAGGGGTCATATAATGGTACATGCACTTTTACAAGTTGATTGTACTGAAATGTGTGTTGGCAGTGCCTGTACACAACCATCATATAATGATAAAAATCCATCCAGTGTTTTTGTTTTAATCTCCTTATATGTTTTCCCCTGCCTCAAATTGAGCCGTTCGATTTTGTGACGTCACACGGTCGGAAGCCCCTCCCACGATTGTTGATTGACAGGAGCGTTTCAACACAGACCCGCCCTCGCTCGTGAGGGAGCTGTCAATCATAGTCTACGCGGACCGGCGCGGTCATTGTTGATATGCTGGAGCACTGTCTATGAGCAGAATGGCGTCTAAGCGATTGTGGTGTTCTGTTCTTGGGTGTAATAACGAACACAGCAGTCATTTTAATGTTCCTAAATCCGAACCGCTGAAGACGCTGTGTTTGTTTTCGAAGGGAATATTCCCCACGAGCAACGTCAATGCTCTCATGTTTGCGCGAATCATTCCACACACCAGACTGCTTTATAAACGAGGATCAGTATAAAGCTGGTTTTGCTTAGAAGCTGCTCATGAAAAAAGGATCGGTACCAGATATTCGTGTTCCTGCTGAACCTCCAGAACAACTGAATTGAGTGTAACGTTTTATTAAACTTTATATTAATCTTTGCAAATCGCTAGCTGCAGGTTTACACTTAGGGTACATTACGTCATGTTTTCTATGTATGATGTTCTCAATATAATTCATAATCCCACGTTTATACTGAACAACGCGTTATGGTTATTGTGTTTTGTGTTACAAACGGTGTACGCACAGAACAGAGAGGCGGGGTGAGCGAAGCTCATTATCATTTAAAGTAGGAATGTCCCGATCCGATCACGCGATCGGAAATCGGGCCCGATCACGTGGTTTAAGACTCGATCGGAATCGGACGTTACCTCCCGATCAGGACTCGGATATATGTAAATTAGGGGTGTAACGGTACATGTATTCGTAATTATTAAACCGTTTCGGTTCGAGGCTTCCGGTTCGGTACAGATACAAACCGAACGATTCCTAGGACCATTTTTACTGCAGACAAAATCCGCGCTGGCGCGATCACCACAACGTTGCGCAACATCAAATGGCAAACGTGTGAAAGCGGAACGAAACTGCGCTACTCATTATATTGTGCTTAACGGACCATTTATCAGTTCGGACCAGCAACATCTGTGCAGCGCCAGATCAAGCGACACTGTGCTGAGAGATCCAGTGAAGAAAACATTTGAATTCGCCACTGAAGTAATAACATCGCTGCGAGATCTAGTGAGAAGCATTCACATTTCTCCGTTATTAACCGTAGATCTCTATTAGATCAAACAGCGCTGACGTGGGAACCAGGAGAAACATTGTGAACATGGATTTAATGTTGCACTTCAAAACTCAAATATTTAAATGTTATTTTTAATGTGATTACCAAAACATTATTTGTTCATCCTTCAAAGATTACCCCCATTTATAAACCTGAAAGTTTAAAGATGTAGGAAAACTCAAACTTATTTAAAGGTTTTTCTTTTAATAAATAGGAAATTTCTCTGGCATTTCTTACTTTTTGCTGTATTGTATCGAACCAAACCGCAAATTTTGTGAACTGTTACACCCCTAATGTATATATATATATATATATATATATATGCTCATTATTTTTTTATACACTTTTAAAACATTTTTATTTTTTGTTTACATGCCTGCTGAGTATTTTAAGTTGAGGTGCTATTTGTTTTTATATTAGACTTTTTCTATATTTACTGTTGCACTAAAGTCTAAAAGTGAAGATTTTTTGTTATTTATTACTTGATTGTTCAAGCTACCTCACAGAAGTGCTCTGTTTGTTAACAGAGTTGTTGAATGTTAAAATAAGGTGAATTAAATAAAAAATAAGGAACATCCTGGATCTGTTTTTTCTCTCTTCTTTATTCTTTTTTTATGTATTATATAAGTATCGGATCGGGACTCGGTATCGGTAGATACTCAAAATCAAATGACTCGGACTCGAGGGCAAAAA
The DNA here is from genome assembly GCF_029890125.1 of Rhinichthys klamathensis goyatoka. Classification (NCBI taxonomy): domain Eukaryota; kingdom Metazoa; phylum Chordata; class Actinopteri; order Cypriniformes; family Leuciscidae; genus Rhinichthys; species Rhinichthys klamathensis. Next base: position 58,773 of record NW_026607113.1, on the reverse strand, counting down.
AACCTGATCGGGACATCCCTAATTTAAAGTCATATGCACTGAAACGGCTTGCTGAAAACAGAGCTGTTTTTGACCAAGTAAAATAAGTGTTTTCTTACAATACTAATGAGAATTTTTAATTAAAGTATATTACAAACTTTTAATTTAGACCCTAAAGAATCATATTAGCTTGTACAAAAATGGCATTATATGACCCCTTTAAAGGTTACATTCGCAATAATTCTGTATGTTGGGATTTTCTGATATGATTTTGAATTTTGATTTTGATGTTGTTTTTAAGGTGTAACACCATCAACTCCAGTCCATATGATGAGATCAGACCCACATATATAAACGTCAGTAACGACACAGAGAACAGTCCCAGCACCTCACCTGTCCTGGCCAGTCGACACTACGGCGAGTCCATCACCAACCTGGGCAAGGCCAGCATACTGGGTACAAGTCAAGTCTCCTTCATTTATACAGCGCTTTTAGCAATATGGATGGTTTCTAAGCAGCTTTACAGTATTAACAGGAGATTACAGTAACAGAGATTGTTTTAGCTTTACAGCAGCTCTAGAATAAAGTTACTGTCCAGCTAAAGTTAGTTTTGATTGACTCACTTCCGTCACAACGATCATTAGTTACTAGTAGACTAGTTGAGACTTCAGAACTGCGTTGTCGCCGTGTGCAGGCGCAGGTCCTCCTTCATCAGATCCGGATACGGCCTGGATCCGGCGGACTGCGGTAAACCTCGGGATAGACAGAGAGACTAATGCTGCGTTCCAGTCAAGGTTATAATCGTTAACGAAAACGAACGAAAAAACGAAAACTAGGTGGGAAAAACTGAAATAAAAATAAAAACGAGGCATTACAAAAAAACGATAACTAACTAAAACTGTAATGTGTGTTTGGCAAAACTAACTAAAATAAAATTAGAGTAAATGTCCTTAGTTTTCGTCTTTGTCAATGTCTTTCATTTTTTAACGCTATTTAAAACACGGAGTGTATTCGTTCAGCTGCATTTCCTTTCCCTGCTCTCCCTTCGTCTCTGTCACACACACACACACACACACACACACAGCCCCTCCCTTCCGTGCACATCGCGTCTCCATGAAAACGAGAGTGCGACGTTGAAAGCAAGTTCGCGAAAGGTTGGTATCTCGTGAACACCTTTACACAATCACACATTAAAAAGTGGTGTAAAAATATTTTAAATTCTTAATACAATTTGGTCAGTGTGTTAATGTCGACCCGAGAAGCGATTGCGCCTTCTTTAGAAAGTTAACTAGTCGCAAATTTGAGGTAAAATGCACTTGGGTTGTCTATGTCAAAACACTATAAGCTGTGATTCAAATATTAAATAATGTTATGTCATTAATTTACTCTTACACTGAATGTTTGCTGCTTCAATCCAGATGAGTATTGTATAGGGTCAATTTAGTATAGGGTGTGGAAATTGTACAGCTGTGGGATTTGTATAGGGTGTGAATTTTATATAGAAGAAGATGTGTGGATTTTGTAAGGTAAAGGTACATTTCACATTGTAGGCTACATTTTATGTACTGGTTTTATTGTTGAATAGATATTTCTAAAATTGTATGATGTTTTTGTTGAGTTATTATTACACAATTCTTTTTCTGACCTTTTTGAACCTTGCCCCTGACAAATAACCCAAACTACAAAAAAACTAACACTAAAACTAAGCATTTTCAAAAAATAAAAGCTAAACTAAACTAGGGGTGGAACGGTACACAGAAGTCACGGTTCGGTTCATACCTCGGTTCAGACATCACGGTTCGGTACGATTTCGGTACAATGGAGGGAAAAGCAAAACAAAAATGCAGAAGGCATTGTATTTTTTAAATAAGTTTTATTTTAAGGCATAGAACCAGTTTATTTGTAGTGCACTGACAATAGTTTTATATAATTAGTTTATTAATTAAATTAATAAAAAGACAAAAAGACCTTGCGATATGTTCGGTAATTGTACCTGAATTAATTTAAAATTATTTTGCTATATTTCAGATCAATATATTTGTTTTCCTTCATTTTAATTAACATTATTAATTAACAATGTAACATTATTCTCATCTGAATTATAAATAATTGATTTCTGTATAAAATAATACTACCATTAAAAACACATTCGATTTTCTTTTTTAATCAATGTAGAATGTGTAAGATTAGTGCTCCGAGGACGAGAAATGAAAACCAATGCAATATGATGAATGTCCAAAAGATGGGACCCACAGACTGTTTTGAAATGGAGTTGGATAAATATGTTTTGCTTTTAAAACAGTGTGTGTGTGTGTGTGTGTGTGATTTTGGTTGGGTGACAGTTGTAGGTTACAGTTTGACAAGAGTTTACAGTGTGACAAAAGCACAATGTTGTGTTTTATTGCGAGTGTACACAAATATAAGTAAACACTTTGCAGGTTTAATGATCTGTATGAACAAAATGACGGAGTATGTTTTTTATGTTTCCACTGTTCGATCGCCTCTCTCTCTCTCTCTCTCTCTCTCTCTCTCTCTCTCTCTCTCTCTCTCTCTCTCTCTCTCTCTCTCTCTCTCTCTCTCACACTCACACTCACACACACACACACACACACACACACACACACACACACACACACACACACACACACACACACACACACACACACACACACACTCACACTCACACTCACACACACACATCTTGACATCGCTGCCTGTTCATTGTGCGGTCACGGTCACACCAAACGTAAATAGAGCGTCAAATTCGCGTCTAATGCGACGCTAGTCCAAAGCGAATAGGACGCGCGTATAAAGCCAACGTTTGAAGTGAACGCGCGTTCAGAGCTAAGCCGATAGTACAGATTATGTGTCCCTAAAGAACCCGCGTATCTAACAGTAGTTCCGCATTACATTTATTAATTTGCACGCGAGTTTTATTTATTTTTGTACCGTGTATTCTCCGTGTAAATTCGTGCACCGAACCGTGACGCCCGTACCGTTTCGGTTCGATACGAATACATGTACCGTTCCACCCCTAAACTAAACTAGCAGACCCACTTTAAAAACTAATTAAAACTAAACTGAATGTGAAAACAAAAATTCAAAACGAAATAAAAATAAAAACTAATGAAAAATGCTAAACTATAGTAACCTTGGTTCCAGTCCACTTTTAGAAACGCACTTGCGAACTTCCCTAAGCACTTCCCCTCGGGACAATCCCTGCCGCCATTTTGAAGTGTGTTCCACTTCGTGAAGTGGACAAGGGAAGTTTATATGGACCGACTTGATTTTGACCGAGGGAGCGAGTCTACTTCATATGTGCACTTCAGGCAGCGCCATATACCACAATGCAACACGATTGTGACGTCACCGCAGATCTCGTCTAATCACCACCACCACAAACAACTCTATGATATATTAATTATGATTTTTTTTCATTTAAAACAACCCAAACACATCTATACCGTAAAACTTCATATCGTAGCCCGGGCTTTTATTTTCCCAAATCGTCGAACTGCACCGGCTTGTATTTGAGACAGGCCTTTATTATTTAGTGTTGAGATGTTGTTCATTGAGTGTAGGCGTAGAGTCTCTAATCTCTAAAAAATCTCCAAATGCTCCACGTGAAACTGCGGTCTTCCGACCTTTAACTATCGCGTCAACTGATTTTGATTAATATGCGCGAGGGAGAGAGAGCAAGACAGCGCTCGTGTTGTTTGAAGACGTGAGAGTGCGCGCGCGCGGCCGGGGCGGACGCTCTGACGGGTTTTAGAAAATTAAATACAACCCGAAACTAAAAAACAGACCCGGCCTCTATTTGAGACCGGCCTTTATTTACCCAAACCTGCAGCCACACCAGGCGTGTAAAAGAGACAGGCGTCTATTTGGGACTCGGCTATTATTTGAAGTTTTACGGTATACATTTGGATGCTGCATTAAACAAATTCTTAAAGGTAATTTTTTTTATTATATATATATATATATATATAATAAATTAACTCCATTGTAGATTCCAAGTGATCAAGGGCTTAGGACGTTCCAGTTCAGCCATTGCAGTTTCCGGCAGTCGTGGCACTCATGCAACGCAAGCAATGACGTACATCCGAGTGAACGAGACGGAGGGAAGTTAGCGAGTGAGAAGGGCATGACTGGAACGCAGCCTAATAGCGTAGACGCCATCCGTCTTATGATGTAACGAGTACATCAGGATTTATGGGAAGTGTTCCCGGTCAGATCCTGACAAATGCATGAATAAGCTTCTCTAGGTATTGCTCAGGCACACATCTGATTCGCACTATGCTGATTTAGTAATGGCGTCTGAAGCTTAGATCAGAATCCAGGATGACACCAAGATTCCTGACTTCATGTTTAGTTTTTAGACCCCTGGTGTCAAGATAAGAATATACCTTTGATACTTCATCTTTTTTGCCAAATACGATTACCTCTGTTTTATCTTTATTTAACTGAAGAAAGTTTTGGCACATCCAGCGGTTAAATACAAAGTTCTGTCATGAAACTCAAGATGGCGCTGACTGACTGTCCTTTAAAGGTGCAGTGTGTAGATTTTTAGCAGCATCTAGCGGTTCGGTTGCGAGTTGCACTAAGAGCTCCGCCCACTGCTCACCCCTCCCTTGCGAAGAAGCTACGGTGGCTCAAACGGGACAAACATATCGTCGTCTGAGACAGCAGAGAATAGCCAGAGTAAGCCAAGAGTGTGTAACATTGTCACTGTTTCTGTACCACAGTCCATTATAAACCACATCATGGATAAAGTTTACAAAGCCATAGTCAGGTGAGGATCAAGGGTCTTAATATATAATATATTAATAGTAATCAGCTGATTGCCAAAGCCATAACACAGCGAGGGAGAAGAACTAAGTTACATGAAACAATCCAGCTACATATTTTACACTAACAAGGGAAAAGTCACTCCTCACGGTGTCTATGGCTAGCTTTAACTTTCTGCGGCTTCTCTTTCAAGGTAGTGACGAAGCGCGCTCTGTAGCGCTGTGTGTGTTCGCTGTCGGCTACGGTAGAAACATGACGTCACAATATGGCGACCTTCATAGAAGGGGGAGCCCGTGGTTATGTAGATATAAATGTCTCATTCTAAGGTAATAAAAACATTACGGTTTATTAAGTAAGTTCTTTATACACCTCTGAAAACATAGTTATGGATGTCATATTGCATTTCTGTTAATAGATACTCAAAATTATTACACATTGCACCTTTAACTCAATCTGCTTGCAATCACATGATTCTCTATAGGGCACAGCTGATTGGTTCCTGCTGAATCAGTAGCCAATGAGCTCGCTGCTCAACCTTCAGATGTTTGTTAGCATTTGCTGCGTGCTTTCAGAAACCCTCCCCTTCCCCAGCTCCACCTGTATAGATCTGCTATGGGATAATTCATGTACGCTATATTGTACAGTAGCAGCATGTCTGTCTTGCTCACAGAAGTGTGTCGTGTGTGTATTGACAATAGCAAGTCCAGTACAGCAGCAGTGTAGCAGATTTATACCGCCAAGACCAGACATATCAACACTGTCATATCTAGGGCTGGGAGAAAAAATCGATTCACCTAGCTATCGTGTTTTTATTTATTTTATTTTTTTACGATTCTAAAATCGATTTTTTTATTCCAGATTCGATATTAATTCAAATGAAATTGCTTTATTTTTGTCCTTGCTTGTAGACGAGGTTGACAGAAGTTAGCCTCTTTTGTTCCAACAGAGGATGAAGTGTGTGTGTGTGTTGAGTGTCGTAATATCCCAAGTGTGTGTGTGTGTGGAAGAGACGTGAGGCTGAACGCACTGAAATCCCTCACTCTACACATATACTGAGAGAGAGATAAGACAGTAGAGCTGCACGATTCATCTTTAAAAGACTGTGATCTCCATTCAAACACACACGCCATCTTCCAGTTCGTCTGTCTATTAAACTTTGACAAAATCATATCGCAACATTCAAAGCTGTGTTGGCGCTGACCCGGAGAGAGTCGTCATGAAACCGCTTCACAAACACTCTTTTCAACCTCATAGTCTCATTATTTCTGTGGCGCAATAGTTCAACCTATCATAGAAGGACTGGGATAAAAGTTTCAAGTTCAAATATGAACACTGATGTAGCCGTCAAAATCAGCTTTTGATAGAAACTTGGTGTTTAAAAAAAAAGTGGCGACAAGTGACTTAAAATTTTATTTGATATTGAATCATTTATTCAAGAGAATGTAGTATTGTATGATGCTTCTGAAATAAAACTCAGAAAGATGTGATGATTTGTTTTTGTAAATATGACTCATCTTATACATCATCGAATCGGGAGATGGGTGTATCGTCCCAGCCCAAGTCATATCCATTACCATGCTAAACACTCTCAGAGTTGTCATGACAGAAATTCATGTAAGCACTGGCACAGGGAGTTAGGTGACAGAGCTAGGTAGATATGGGTGTCATCTGGATAGCTGAGATGAGCAATATTGTTGTTTTGAATTATTTGGCCTAGCGGGAGCATATATACAAACTGAAGAGTAGAAGCGCAAGGATTGAACCGTGTTTTACTCAATGTGTCAAAGCAGATTCATAACTGCCTATGCTCACAAAGTAGCCTCTGCCTTCTAAATATGAGCTAAACATTGACCTTCCCAGTCTGTTGAGGAGTATATCGTGGTCAACAGTGTCAAATGCAGCACTAAGATCTAGTAATACCAACACAGAAATATTACCAGCATCAGCATTTAGCCAAATATAATTTTATATCTCACTCAATGCTGTCTCTGTGCTCTGGTGTGTTCGGAAACCTGACTGGAAGTTGTCCAAATAGTCATTTGAGTTGCTCATCTGATTTAAAAAACAACCATCAATAAAGGGAGATTTGTGATGGTCTATAGTTGTTCAAAACTGACTTATCCAGATTGCTCTTTTTTTTTTTTAGATGAGGTCTGACAACACCAGTTTTTAAAGTCCCCCTGTAGTCAATAATTTTATCCTTTAAAACTCATCTTTGATCACCAAAATGACATAAAAAAAAAGTGTTTAGTATATGCAGTTCTATTCAAATTATCATATGCAAATGAGCCCCGCCTCCACTCACTCACTCAGCTCAGAGATCCACTGGTTGACGATCACACGTTGATCTGATTGGTTACAAGGTCGTTTGTGACGTCAGAAACACCAGCGATTTCACACCGTGTTTTTGAGACTGTCTTAGTTAGTCACTGCAGTTTTAAGCAGAAAATACTCAGCAATGCTGTCGACTTATGAACTTACACGTGGTGTGTCTTAAAGCATATTAAAAACACCACATACACACATAAACAACATTAAAAGCTGGATTTACACCACAGGGGGACTTTAAGGACCTTGGGAAAATACCTAAAATGTTATACTTTATTTCTAGCTTTGTTTTCTGCCACGTACATTCAGCTTTCCTGCATTTACATAGAAGTCTTAAAGTTGCCATGAAACAGAAGTTGCTCAGTCTTTTCTTCCCTATTCTGCCGTATATCCGAGCGAAACGCTTCTGGAACAGGAACAAATGTGGGCGGGGCTTGATTGTGTCTGTGGGGAGTTGATTGGATGGTTGTGGTTTGCTATTGGCTGATCTCATGTGAGTGACAGGTTATAGCCCCGCCCTCGTCATCAGAGAACAGAAGAGATGCTGCATATTCTGATTCAAGATTACCAGGAACAGGAATTTGTTTTAAAAATGACGTGGACGGATAAATCATTTATTATAAATACTGCATTTTTCCATAAAAAAATAAGTACATTTTGATTTCATGGGGACTTTATAGGCAGCAAAAGAAGAAAAGAGAGAGATAATGTTTTACACTCTAAAAGTTGTCATAATTCACATTGAGTAAGATTGTAAGTGTATCACATGAGCTGGTGTCGTCTGCTAACCTGTGCGTCTGGTGTGTGTGCAGGAGCTGCGAGCATCGGCAAGGGCATCGGCGGGATCCTCTTCTCCCGCTTCTCTCGCTCGCCCAGCCTGCCGTCAGCCGGGGATTCTGGGATGTGTGACAGTGAGGACAGCCAAAGCACTTTTTCATTTTCAGCCATATCTCCATCCTCCTCTTTATTCGACGCAGCAGGTGTGTACAGCCAACGGTGTGTGTGTGTGTCTTAATGTGGAGAGATGATGAATCCAGCGATGGAGTGAAATACATTAATACTTTCATTCAGCAAAAAAGTGACAGTAATGGCATTTATAATTTATATTTCAAACAAATGCTGTTATTTTCAACTTTCTATTAATCAAAGAATCCTGAGGAAAGTTTTCACAAAAATGTACTATGATAATAATCATAAGTGTTTCGTGAGCATCAAATCCTCATATTAGAGTGATTTCTGAAGGATCATGTGACCCTGAAGACTGGAGTAATGATGATAAATTCAGCTTTGATCACAGGAATAAATTACACTTTACTATATATTCACACAGAACAGTTATTTTAAATTTGTAATAATATTTCACTGGTTTTACTGTAATTATGATCAAATAAATGCAGCCTTGGTGAGCAGAAGATACTCTTTCAAAAATATATAAAACATCTTAATTATTCCAAACTTTTGTGAAGTGTGTGTGTGTGTGTATATATATATATTCAAAACTCTAAATTAATAATCTAAATTGAAATGGTAAAAACTCAAAAAATAAAAAAATGTTCTCTCAATAACTATTTTTTTAATTAAGCACAGTTCTTGAACATTGTGAAATCACGAACTGAATCGTGGTTCATTAATTTAATACACAATATATTCACACATATATTCAGTTTTTTTTTAATTGGTAATTATTTTTCACAGTTACTGTTTTTACTCTATTTATGATCAAAATAATGCCATCTTAATAAAAACAGTTACAACAAAGTTAAAAAAATATATATATATGAAGCTCAAATTTAGGGTTACACAACGAGACAAAAAGATTGAGAACCATTGCTTTAAACAATTGTACAATTAGTAAAAAAAGGAAATAAAATGTAACATTTATGTATGTAACATACAAATACATTTCCATGACTAGTATAAACTATACTTAAACAATTCAACTTTTGAATCTCAGTGTATGTTTGACCTAAACCCTAATCCTTCAGGGTTTTTATTGAGTTCATCAGAGGGGGTCCAAGACCTCATGAGTTTTGTCGCACTTGAATCATGAATACACCATTTTATTTTTGAATGGATTCAAAGAGTTTTGTGGTTGAAATTTTAACAAGTAACACATCCTTCACTCGCAGGTCAAATTGAAAACCTAAAACTGCTCAAAATTCGAACTAAAAATGCTCAAACTTTACCAAAAAATTATTTTATAATGTCTACATGTGTATCCGAATGCATACTGAAGATAAATGAATTTAGGACCCAGCGGAACAGCTCATTTGCTGCATATAGAGCTATAAGGCCATCTAGAGTCATGAAATATCATGTTATATTATTATCTTTTCCACAAGAGGTCGGCAAACACACCCAATGTGAGATATTTAGAGCTGAATTAATAGGGTTAGGCATGAAATTGTGAGTTGTTTTGAATTTATGTTGAGAGAATGTGAGGAATGTGCTCAAATGACTATTTATTTATTGATTAAATCTAGTCATTTAAAGGTAAACAAAATAAAAATAACAAAAAATCTCCCAAAAAAATTGCATTAAAAAATATTATCAAAATGAAATATAAGCAGCTTTCTGAACAACAACAAAACAATCTCCCAAACAATTACATTTAAAAAATAGAAGAAATATAATCAAAATGTAATATAAGAAGCTTTCTGGACAAAAAAAAAAAAAATCTCCCAAAAAATTACATACAAAAGTAGAAAAAAACATTATCAAATGAAATATAAGAAGCTTTCTGGACAAAAACAAATTAAGTATAATTTTCTGTTTATTTATTGATTAAATCTAGTAATTTAAAGGTAAACAGAATAAAAAATTACAAAAAGTCTCCCAAAAAAATTGCATTAAAAAATATTATCAAAATGAAATATAAGAAGCTTTCTGTACAAAAAAAATTTAAATCTCCCAAAAAAATACATTTAAAAAATAGAAGAATTATTATCAAAATGAAATATAAGAAGCTTTCTGGACAAAACAAAAAATAAAAATCTCCCAAATTTTTTTTATTACAAAATAGAAAAAATATTATCAAAATGAAATATAATTTTTTGGGAGATTTTTATTTATTTTTTGTCCAGAAAGCTGCTTATATTTCATTTGATAATATTTTTTCAATTTGTTTATGTAATTTTTTGGGAGATTTTTATTTCATTTTGAGAATATTTTTTCTATTTTGTAATAAAAAAAAATTGGGAGATTTTATTTTTTTTATTTTTTGTCCAGTAAGCTTCTTATATTTCATTTTGATAATATTTTTCTATTTTGTAATTTAAGAAGCTTTCTGGACAAAAAAAAATTAAGTATAATTTTCTGTTTATTTATTGATTAAATCTAGTAATTTAAAGGTAAACAAAAAAAAAATGTCCCAAAAAAATTGCATTAAAAAATATTATCAAAATGAAATATAAGAAGCTTTCTGGACCAAAAAATAAATAAAAATCTCCCAAAGAATTACATAAAAAAAATAGAAAAAAATATTATCAAAATGAAATATAAGAAGCTTTCTGGACAAAAAAAAAAAAAAAAATTCTGTTTATTTATTGATTAAATCTAGTAATTTGAAGGTAAACAGAATAAAAAATAACAAAAAATGCCCCAAAAAATTGCATTAAAAAATAGAAAAAATATGATCAAAATGAAATATAAGCAGCTTTCTGGACAAACACAAATGAAGTATAATTTGAGTGCTTTGGGTGGTTTTGACCCGCGGTTGAAGGATCATTCAGGTAGACATGACTGTTTTCTGCTGTTGTGTGTGTCCCAGTTGAGATGGAGCATCGCATGGACTACGAGCTTCGGGAGGGTCTGGTGGAGAGCCGCTACTGGTCAGCTGTGACCTCACACACGGCCTACTGGACGTCCCATGATGTGGCCCTGTTCCTCCTGACCTTCATATACAGGCCCCAGACCAGCTCAGACCCGGCAGAACACACACACAGTAAAGACTGACCCATCCGGTCCCTCTCGAACACTTTAAACAACACTTGGTGCCTCTGAGTTTCTTCCCGAAGCCTTTCCCGTACGGACACAGGCTGGACTATGCAAACATGCAGCGCTCAATCGCGTTATTAAGAAACTGTCATATTTTTTTACATAATGTAAGTCCAAAGAACGGAGAGTGTATGCAGTACATGGGTCAAATCAATGTCTATTTAGTCAGCGGTACATCATAA
>NW_026607113.1:0-40000 GCF_029890125.1 Rhinichthys klamathensis goyatoka | reverse complement strand
ATAACAATATGATAAGTGGTAGTAATTTATAGTAAAGCTCTGGAGTAGAATAGGCCATTATAACCCCAATGCTGACCTGTGGCACAAGGATTTACAAGCTTTATTTGAAAAAGACAAAAAGAAAGTAATTTCCACAGTGAGTGAGTGTAGTCTGACACTTCTGACTTCTTTAAGGGTCTTGATTCTACTGACTGCAAGATAAAGAAAGGATTCCAGTTGTCAGTGATTCTGGGGTGTCAGTAGTCAGTCTAGTTTTAAGTGGTCGGCTGTGGGTCCCTCTCAGCTGTGCGGCGCCTTTTTCTGCCTTCACGGTCAGATGCTCCTTTCAGGTAACGCGTAACATTAACCTGGACCGCCTCATCAGTGCATCCTGGGTTGCCGGGTCCTTCCGGATGGCTAATATAGAAAATACAGATCTGTCATTTAATTTGAATTGCATGAGGACAATAGGACATACACATCTACTTAAATCTAAAAAAAAATATCCAACTTACTTTGAACAATGGTCTTCAGGAACATGTCTCTAAAACATGCTTTATCCCCTACACCAAGCTGAAAATCCAAAAAAGTGTTACAAATTAAATAAATAAAAAATGTGAAAGGCTAAGGATTCAGACTGTAATATATGCAGTATACAATGTTAAATTTTACTTTATATCTAGGTCTACTACATGTACAGGTAGCCCCAGTGGGAATTAAACCTACAACCACAGGTGCTGTTTGCAAGTTGTACCTAATTGCTCAGTGCAAGCAAACGTCTTCAACATTGTTTGTTGAACTTGCTTCACCTGCTCTTGAAGTAAGATTTTACAATTCGTATTTTTATATGTAATATTGTAGTGTTTATTATAAATGATTTATCTGTGCACTTCATTATTCTTTTAAAATTCATGTAGCCTTATAATCTTTAATCAAATACGTTACCCTTCCCTCCCCCCTCGAAACGACTTCTCTTCTCTTCCGGTCATGTGCTATGGCGCAAGGGCGTGGCAACTCCCCTCAAACCGTGCTATGAGCAGAGATGGAGAAGAGGAGCGCTAGAGTAAAACCCTGCCCTCCGTTCAATATACTGTTTCACTTTTAAATACGTCACAACACTGGAGAAAAGTCGTTTGTAACTTCCGGTTCATGCCGACTTCAAATAGAAGCAATAGTTTCCAAGACAAAAAAACTTCACAAATAACATCACTTACTTGTACTCAAACTCTTGGCTCTGTGAAGTGGAGTCTGGATTACTGGGGAGAAACCTGGTAGCGAGAAAGAGGAAACAGAAATTTGAAAATCTAACAAATGGTATAGTTTAGTGGCAGGATCACTAATCCAGCATAACAGCAATAGATTTTACATACCAGTTCAGCATTTTCCTGGTTTTCTGGAATCGATGCATCTTTCTAGAGTTTTTTTTCTTGAGACTTACAAGATTCTAGAGTAGGGAATAATGAATATAAGAGTCAGTTATCCACAATAAACAGAAAATAAATTACACAGATGAAATACAGGAAAATCAAATACACAAGTCAGACCCATTTACCTGCTCCTTCATGAACTTAAAATGATGTTTCTCCCAGGTGCTGTGTGGAGGTGTGCAGAGGATGGCTAAATTGTTGCCTTCGTCTTTTTGCTGAGGTTAAATGGGGGCCAATGGCACATGCTCTCGCTGAGCCACTCTTGCGGAACCACTGCAAATGGCAGATCCTCCTCGTTGATAAACTGAACAATGTGAACCATCTAAAATAGAAGAACATTTTGCATAAAGTATACTTTTTGATTAATTTCCAGGCAAAATCAATAACATTAAAATGCTCACCCCTTCAAAAAACGAGTCATTTTCACAAGTGGATCAACAGAAAACCATGTTCAGAAAAACACAATCATATACATATACACACATATATACATACACACATATATATATACATATATATATATACACACACACACATAGTTATTTTTGTAAGAAAACACCAAAAGTTAAACTTTCTAGATGTAAAGCTTTCTTTCTAGATGTAAAGCTTTGGCGATCTACTGTAGCTAGATACATTTCAACATGTCGAACATGCTTGAATTCAGTGAGTAAAAAAGGCGAAGCAGCATGTGTTAGCTAACACTGTAAGTTAAACTAGACTAGCAGCATGGTTGTCGAATCAAACAAAACATCATTATGTTTAGTTAGAAAACAACACAAGTTATACTGATCAGTCTTTCTTGTTGTAAAGATTTTGCTAACGTTACCATTCCCACGTGGGCGGGAGAATTGTCCTTCAGGATTTAGTTACGTAAGTTAGTTAATTATTCGACTGACCAATACTATCTTAAACCACATACTGTAGTACTCACACTTGCATAAACATACGTAAATATAGTTAAAAGAAGAAAAGAAAAAACTAACGCCAGGAAGAAACTAAGTAACGTTAGCCTAACTAACATTAGCTATGTCAGAAACATGACGCAAACTTTGTAAACAGGCTAACTTACTAGCTTGACTAGTAAGGCAAGAACATATTTGAAAAAGATGAACTAAAAATGTAAAAAATGAACATAATATTGCGTTACACAAAAAGGAAAAATGTACTTACTTTAAAGATCGTAGTCAATGACTAGATAGGATATCCTCTCCAAATACTGAAATCGTGTGACGAGTGGCCACTGTTGTGTTGGTAAATCTGCTTCCGTTTTTTAGGTACTGCCCCTCTCGGCCGGTGGAGGTACTTCTCTGTTTGTGCTTTAATACTTTCTTAAACATTTGTACAGATTGCAAAACTCGCTATTGCAAATGAATCCCTTATACCTGTAAAAGGTAAAATAAATAAAAAAATCGAACTTGTAAAAAAATGAAAGACATAAACGAAATTTCCTGGGGTGACAGAGAGACAAAATATTTATAAATATTTCACTTTATCTTTCAGGTCAAAACAGGGATTTTCATGTTTATTATAAATATTACCATGGTTGCAAATTAATAAAAAAAATCTAAAGCATACCCAAGCTTTTGGCCAAGTTGCAGATGTCTTTCACTGTTCACTGATTTCAGGCATTGGTTAAAAGTCTAACTTCATCCATTTATTCTGCTAAATTGTTCATACCATGAATGAAATATTTATTTTAAAACCTAATCAGAATCAGAAAGATATTTATTGCCAAGTAAGTTTTACAAAAGGAATTCTTTTTGGACTATTTGTGCATCTCACTTGTGCATAAATCAAAGAAATGAATTGTCACCTTAAGTGAATAAAATAATTCTATATATTTTACATAGGCCTATCACTGAATCGCTTCAGAGTTTCAACGTAATTTAAATGTATTTTCCTAAACCTTATCATGGAATCAGACTGAGTCAAATCTGTTATAAACCCTATAATGACTTTGGTACCTAAAAATTTGATATAATTCACATAATAATTATAATCGCTTTAAATGTGAAAGTTAAAATGCTGTCAGTTCCACTCATGCCAATGACATGGCTGGTCGATTTCAAAGCGGCTTGCCGCCAGCCGGCCGCGGTTCATTTAGACGGCGGCAACCGCCAGAGAGAATGAAGTCGGCGGCCCGGCGGCTGTTCGCCGGCGGCATCTCGCAAGAAATGGGAGTGACGTATTCGGCGGCAAACGTTTCTTCTCCGCCAGCGGGCCGCACCTATAGCCGACAGTTTGGGGCCGGCGGCAAAAAGAAGCCGTGCCGATATTTTTTGCTATCTGGGCAGCTACAGCAAAAATATGTTCTAAGAAAGGTTTGCTTACATTCCGAATAAGTAGAAATACTATTTTTATATTAACGTTTTGAGAACATTATTCTACGGACGTTCTACTAACGTTACTGGAAGAACGTTTGTTCATAATAACCAAAATTAGCCAAAATGAAGCTTTAGTGACATTTAGTCACATTAGCCAAAGTTCGTTGGGGTAATGTTCTCAACGATATAATGGCGCTTTTAAAAACAGTCACAAAGAAAAATAAACATATGGTTTTGTAAATTTTTAATTAAATTATTATTAATAAAAGAAAAACTGACGCTACGTTAATATCCATGATATTTATCATGTAGAAGTGAATGGCGAGCGAGTGAGTGACGTTATCCGAGGGCGGGCTGAGGAGAGAGAGAGAGAGAGAGTATTATTATTTTGTGTACTAAATGTTCTAAATCATTTTCTATGTTGTTTTGATGCTTTGGCAATACAAAATGTATTTTTTTGTCATGCCAATAAAGCTTTCTGAATTGAGAGAGAGTGTGTGTGTGTGTGTGTGTGTGTGTGTGTGTGTGTGTGTGTGTGAGTGAGAGAGAGAGAGAGAGAGAGAGAGAGAGAGAGAGAGAGAGAGAGAGAGAACGGCCGCTGGACTCCATTAACGCAAAACCCTCCAGGAGCTCGTCGCTGGACTTTGGCGATTTTCTTCTTTTTCGGGAATCTTCCACATGATAGGATTAAATACGCGGTCGAAGGAAAGAAAGCGTGCAGACTGTTGAAGTTCTGGGAAGTGAAGTGGTGTTTTGTGGATTTGTTTCGGCGTATTTGTGAAGGTTAGTGAACGCTATGATTTCACTCCTCTCAGGATTTGTCTGGCGTAGCTAACGTTACTCCACAACTCTGGATACAAATCTCACTGTTTCCCTGCTCAAACCCTACGTGTTACTTTGCTTTGTGTTACGTACTCTCGTATCCTACCAAAAAAAAAGCGAGTAAACTAACTTTCGTGGTCGTTTTTGTGTGTTTTCTCTCATTGACCTGGCTGTCTTTATTTAGTTGGCATTTGGAGCGGGGCTGCTGACGTCATCATAGCTCAGAGATTGACCGTTAGTCGCACGAGCTACAGGTTTAATATCATATTTAGGTTTAAATCTGAATTTGTATGATATTTTGTTGTAGTTTATTAAATTAGGCGGCTGGTATGATTTAACTTACTGCATTTAGTTCACACCGACTTCTGGAAATAATACCAATTCCATTCAGTTTAAAACGTGACAAACATTACAATGTATTGCAAAAGCACTTCCAAAGTAAATCTAATGTTTCATAATAATTTAATATATAGTAATTCTAATACCCTTATCCACTTGACATACCTAAAGAGCTTTTAATTAAATTTATTTATTGTTTATTTACACATTTTATCATTGAAGTATTATTTTATCATTTTATTATTTTATTATTTTGCACATTGTTATTAAAGGGTTAGTTCACCCAAAAATGATAATCCAGTCATTAATTCCTCGCCATTATGTTATTCCAAACGACATAAGACTTTCCTTCATCTTCTAAACACAAATTAAGATCTTTTTAATGATATCTAAGAGATTTCTGTCCCTCCATTGACAGCCTACGCAACTACCACTGTCAAGCCACAAAGGTAGTAAAGCCATCATTAAAGTAATCCATGTGACTCAGTGGTTTAACCACAATTTTAAGTATGGACACGAGTGCTTTGTTTGCGCAAAAACAACATAATTTACCATTTTATTTAAAAATATGAATCTCCAATGCACCTTTACACAGCAACGTTTGTTCTCGCATCAACACAACACGCATGGAGATTAATATTTGTAAATAAAGTGGTAAAGTATGTTTTTGAAAGTGGTAGTTGCGTAGACTGTCAATGGAGTGACAGAAAGCTCTCATATTTCATTAAAAAGATAATTTGTGTTTAGAAGATGAACGCAAGTCTTATGGGTTTGGAACAACATGAGGGTGAGGAATCAATGACTGAACTTTCATTTTTGGGTGAACTAACAAATGTCATGTGCTGTCATTAGTGATTCGATTAATTTCTGTGAACCGGTTCTTTCGGACAGTTCATTTCAATGTTCATAAACCTTACGTCATCAAGTAACGATGGCACGACACATTTATTTTCGAACAACTTGTCTTGACCGGTTTCTTCATATGAACCGGGTTCAACCGGCTCAAAAGAACGATTCGTTCAAGATCCGAACATCACTAGCTCTCTATAATGTCCAAAAGCGTTGTCTAGGTGGGCATCTCTCACTAGCTATTGAGATCTGTGTCTCACTCACTTTACTTTGACCGGTTGGACACTTGTTGCTGAACTTCCCAGACTTCAGATCCTCATGTTTGTGATGTTTTGACTGTTTTTAAAGGATGGCGTTGGACGGGATCCGGATGCCAGACGGCTGCTACGCAGACGGGACCTGGGAACTGAAGATGAACGTGACGGACCTCAACAGGGACGTGTCCCTCAGAGTCACCGGGGAAATCCACATCGGCGGGGTGATGCTCAAACTCGTGGAGAAACTTGGTACGTACACGGTTTCCACCCTTCGTCTGAGTTTGCTGAGCCGAGTGATGCTCATGCTAACTGCGCTTTCATTGACTCATGGTCGCCGTACACATGATTATTCACTGATTCAACTGTAATTCATCATACACTGCATTCAGACATCCAAGCGTAACGCGTAATGTGATTCACAGTGCAGGTATTCTCTCATTATTTGTAATAATTGACTGACATATTCCGACCAGACTGTTTAATTAGTTAATATTTGTTCATTTTAAAACTATCGGCATTGACTGATAACTGAGCCATAATAGCAGAAGTGGTCATTTATATCATCAACAGTGATATTTTCGGTGGTGGTTCGGTTGAATGATCGGGCTGTTTTAATAATCGTACTAATTCTACACTCTTGCAAATAAGGGCTTTTTATTGGCATTGATGGTTGCATGAAGAACCTTCAACATTCGTGGAATTACTATAAGGTTCTTTATAGTGGAAAAAGGCTCTTTTAGATTATTAAAATGGTTATTTTGCGCTACCTAAAGAATCAAAACAGATTCTAATATATGCAGGATTTGTACAAAGTGCTTGAATTAGATTTTTTTGACATTGAAGTCCTGGAAAACCCTTGAAAACAGACGTATTTATGAAAAGGTACATGGAAAAGTGCTTGAATTATTAAAAGACATGTGAAATTATTGCTTAATTTTATTGATAAAACAATCTTTTGACACAAAATTAATGCTGCAGCCATTTTGCATGGCTATGAGCGTGATATTGCTCATAAATATCCACGTGTATGATAGTGTTTTTATTCTTCAGGTCAATCATATTCATATTCATGGGAGAAAAAATCTGTTTGAATTAATAAATATCTTTGCTATAATATCCTTTTACTGGTTAAAGCTACCACAGTCATTGCATGTGCTGCACTTTACCATTTTGTTTTATTAGTTTATTTATCTATTATTTGAATTTGAAATGATACTATTCTTTGATAAATGAGATCTCTGATTGTAGTCCTTGAAAACCAAAAAAGTAGTGTTTGGAAAGTCCTGGAATTGTATTTTACAGTGTCTGTACGAACCCCGTCTATGGGATCACTGCAAAAAAAAGGTTTTGAAAGCTTAATTTTAAGAGTGTATGAGAATAGCAAAGTCCACACCTCAGGTATAGCCATGATGACACAGAGGATTCAGAGTGATTTATTCCCAACTTATGAGCGATTTACAGCGAAAGCCAATCAGAATCCACCGGTAGAATACATAAAGCAGTTTTATATCGGACATCATGTTCTATATGCTAGGGCTGTCGCTTTTGTGAAAAAATCCTGTTCGATTTTTGAGTCATAAGTGTTCATTGAATCGATTTTCCATCGAAAGACGTTTCCATTTTCAACACCAAATACAGGCAAATCCACGGACACCTAACAGGCATTAGGACGAGCATAAAGAGGGCGCTTGAGACGCACAAGTCAGCAATATTCCTGATGATTTATTGGTGTGAAGTTTCGTGCTCAATGACAAACAGGAGCGCAACATTCAGGGATTGAGATTAACACCTCGACCCGCCAAATGCGGGTACAAATGAACTTTGGCGGGAAACGCTGTCAAATCACGAGCCAATCTGGCGTTTCTGTGTTTACTCACTTTGCTGGGGAAGTTCGTGTAAGACAAATCTGTGTGGATTTAGCGCAAATACGCAACTCGTGATCCTCATGATATATTAAATACAGCGTATTGCAGAATCTGCGCATTTCTGGCTTACTTGAACACACACACACACACACACACACGTCACTACGCAACAAATAACGGCGCGCTTGTTCACTTGCACTGAAGTAATAGCGAATATTAAAAAGCATTTGGTGAACAGAAAAGACATTGTTATTGTCCAGCATCCCACATGTTCTGTGTGCTGTATTGATCTGTCCACCGAAAACACATTTTTGGTAAAACAAAAATTAATAAAAAAGGCCGTTAAAATCGATTCCCTATTTTCGTTTTCGAATCTTGTGTTGGTTGGTCCGATCGATTGTGCAATCTATTTTCTAACGTAAAGTGACAGCCCTAATAGATGTGTCCTCGTTTAATGAAAAACCCTTAACGGATGATTATTCCCTTGCATTATTAAATGGACGTGTTTGTGTGATATTTATATCTTTGGTTCGAAAACAAAAGTTTGGAATGATATTAAATGTGGCATAATTTGCTTCCTGACCATTTCCTTGCAGTTCATCCTTGTTGTTTGGAGCTATAGAACAAAACAGCCTTTGTTTTCCGTGCTCTTCCCACTCCATGAAGACGAAGATGAAGAACACATGTCCACTGATCCTCCCTTGTGGAGCCATTGCATTATTATTGCATTTTTCTGGATTTTCTGCATGTGTTGCTGGGATGTTGTGAACTCCTTGAATGCTTGACGCTTTACAGTGTCTGAAAAGTGTTGCTGTAAACGATCAGCTGTGGCATCTGTTGTTTTCTTCTTTGCTGGAGAATGAGGCACACCAGGACCTCCTGTGGCTCGGCCTTCATCTTTGAGCAAAGATGTTAAAAAAGCAGCTTTGTTTGAGGGTAAATGTGTGAGAAAACTCCTCTTGCCGTGGTCATTAGGGACTGGTTACCCATGATGCTCATGCATTAACCCTGTAAACTCTCCAGGAATGTGTGGTTGTGCTAGTTTAGAGCACATGTTAGCTATTAACCCTCAGAGAAACTTCATTTCTCGTGACCCAGACATGCTGCTTGAAGATACCTACGTGGAGCTTAACAAAAATGTTGTTGTTGTTCTCCTTTGTGCTTCGTTACTGTGCTTTGTTAATGAGAAAGTTTGTCTGTTGGCTCATTAACCCTACATCTGTCATTTTTGAGGCCTCCAAATGATCAAAACTTTGCGTTTGCACTCGATCTCCTCAGTCCTTCTGTCTCTGATTGAGAGTTTAGACTCTTATCAAGTAAAAGTCTTTCAGTGTAATTGTAAACGTCCTCCTTCAGCTCGAGCTTCACGAGTCTTTCCGTGTCAAATCTGACCTGATTTGCTGATGAACTTTTACATTAATATTCGAACAGGAACGCTTACTGGACTGAAGCAGGTTTACTTAATTATCCAGACATAATTTTATAGAAAAATCATGAGTATCAAATATGATCATCAGGCTTTTGAGGAAGGTTTATTTGTTCATCTCTCTCAATCATCATCATTGTATTGCATTGCATTATATGTTTTAAAACTACAGATCTTTGATCTTAAAACTAAGCACTTAAATATCATCTTACTAAGACATATTATTGGTAGATATAGAGTGACGACTGATATTTTAAATGCAGTTTGCTTTCAAACAACTCAAACATGCGTTTTAGTCTGGGACTAGTTTAAGTGTGTGAAACCGGGGTTAAGGTGACGCTGTACAGGGTTAAACAGATCAGCAGTGCAGCGAGTTCTTGGATGCTTTGTGCTCTTGGTACGCCAAATAAAAAATATTATATTTTGACATTTTGTGGAATCTGTCAAGTCTGGATGAATTGAGAACCACGATTTTTTTTGTTTCAAACAGAGATCACAGTTCTTCCAAATACGTCATTGTTTTTCATTAATCATTACTCTATGAATCTAGCCTGGAAATCCAGACCCAAAGCCGAAAGATTGAGGGTCTGGCATTGAGTAATGAAAATCGCCCAACTCGAGGGGAAGCATGCATTTGAAAATCTCACTGCACGTAATTGGATAACACTACGGCCAATCACAACTATAAGCCTCATACGCTTCGCTACCAGCGGAGCTAACTGGTAGATTTGACTCTAGCCGTATCCGGTCGGCAAAACAGCAAAAACATCCTTCTTGCAAAGGAACGATTCGAGCGTCCTCTTTTAGATAAAAAGCCAAGTCTAACTCGTTCATTGTAGCGGCCAAAGCCGTTTCAGACAACTGGTGTTCATCCATAGCCATCTTGCAATGTTTATTAGGGATGCAACAATACAGTTAGCCCACGGTTCAATACATACCTCGGTTTTTTAACCACGGTTTTCGGTTCGGTTCTGATGGCTTGACACATAAGAGTGTTTTTTTGTTATTCTATGCTTAGCCAATAGGAACAGTAAGAGGTTAAGGAGGAAAAAATTAAAACGGTTAATTGCAATACTCCTTTATTTTACTTAAAAGCTAAGAAAAGTCCACTAGTTCCTAGTGTGTAGTAATATAATATAAAATTAACACTGACATTTCACAGCTACTGGTAGCCCATGTAGGCTACAAACTGGGGAACACATAAATTCCTAAATTTTGAAAATAAACATACATGTGAAGTTGGTAAGCATAAATTGACCATTTCAAATAAACATACTTGCACTTCAGTAAACATAAATAAGCCATCTTAATTAAACTTAACAGTTATCCAGTACAGTGTCCTTCATTCAGAATGTAAAGTGCAATAATTTCACTTAGGTCAGCTATCTATTCCTGTATTTTGAGGTTTCCGTTTAAGTAGGCTACACGTGTAAAACAATGCTTGCACACAGTCATTTATTTGTTTACCGTTTTTTTTCTTCCTCAATATTATACTCAACGGCAAAACCGAAATGTCCCCACACCACGGATTTAAAAGACGCCGGCGCTTCCTCGTACTGCAGCCTGACTTGCTCGCCATGTTAAAGTGTGGAATGATGGTTAAGCCGTTAGTTTCCTCATCTCAGCTCGTTACAGGCACACACAAACAGTCAATTCGGAGAGAAATAAAACGCACATAAATTATTTAATCGTAAAACCAAAAAAACGCAATTCACAAGTGCGTATTGAACCGTGGATGTCGTACCGAACGGTTCAATATTATATTGAGAATTGTGGCATCCCTAATGTTTACTAATGGTCGCCTCTGGCTAAAACTATATCAGATACACCGATGTGATTGGTGCAGCTCGGCTATTAACTATCGGCATAGTTAATGAGCATCATTGCTCAATGCCAGAGTAACTCGCTGAGCAAATTCAAATTGTGCTCTAGCGTGAACTCTGGATTTCCAGGGTACTCTGATCAGCATTGTTTGAATTAATCTCTTGAATGAATGATTCAATGACAATTCGTTTTTTTTTAACAGTCACTTGTCACTGGTGTAACGATGTCACTGATATAATCTTTATTTGAAGTGCCAAGTTATTTTCAAGAGGTAATTTACTCTATTTTGATCGCATCCGTAGGCATCAGTGTTTACATCCGAACTATAAACTTTCAACCCAGCTCTTCTATGATAATATGAATATTTGTAAGACTAAACTAATGACACTGTGAGGTTGAAAAGACTTGAAATATCTTATAAGGGTTGAAATATCTAGCCTATACATGACAACTGCTCTCTCTGGATCAGAACACAGATCTAAATGATCTCTGTGACCGTACTTGTCCGAGGTTTAGGCCTAATAGACAGAGACGAATCGTTGTCATTTCAGAATAAGATTTCCTGGGTGTTTGATTTGAGATTGTGATCTTTTAACAATTAAACAATTGAAATAACAATGTTATTTCTCAAAGTCATTACTGAACTGAACATTGTTAATATTTGAAATTGTTAATTCTTATGAGCTTTTCTCATTTGTAATGTCTCTCAGCCATCTCTTTCTACAGTCTTTCTTCAGATCTCCCTCTTGCTCGTTCTCCTAATGCTGATTGGCTACACACTTGTTGTGTCGGTCCGACCAGCTTTCAAACAGCGTTTTTTCAAATATCGCTTACCCCACCTTTAATCGTGCAGCTCTAATCCGAAGTAATGGATAAGGTGAAACCATCCTAGTGTGATTTTCTTTTCTTTTTTTGAGAAATGAATAAGCTGTGTCTTGCATGGCAGGGTTAACTGACTGAATAAGACTCTTGCAGTTTAAAATGTGTTTGTTTTTCTCTTGAGCTGTTTGCCACTAAGCTTTCCCTTCATCCTGCTGTGATATTGGTGCATATTAAAGAACAGACGTCTCTAAATTGTTTAGACGCCTCGTCACAGTTTCATGATCTCTGTGATTGGAGGAAAGGGGTCGAATAACTCCTCTTTGTAACTTTTATTTTGTCCTTGTAAGATTATTGTAAGCTCGACCAGTCTGTCCTACTTTAAGAAGACAAAGATGCCTCACGCCTCTGGCGTTTATGTTTCATGAAATCCATTATACCCTTGACATGATATGCCTTTAATGCATGTCCTTCATTTACACTCTAAAAAATGCTGGGTTGTTTCAACCCATGTTTGGGTCAAATAATGACAAACCTAACCGTTGGGTTTAAACATTTTATTTAGCCTAATAGTTTAAACCAACGGTTGGGTTTGACCATATTTGACCCAAACATGGGTTAAAACAACCCAGCATTTTTTAGAGTGAATTATAGTGCTGAAATGAAGTGTGTTGTTTGGTCTTCACTACACTTTGGAACTGATGTGTTTGAATTAGGGATGTAACGATACCCTCATGTCACGATTCGACACATATCACGATACTGAACTCACGATACGATTAGGGTTGGGAACCGAGAACCGGTTCTTATGCAGAACCGGTAGTGTTTTTTCAAAAATACCGGAACCGTGCGAAATTCCTGAGTTTCGGTTCCGAAAATGGTTCTGATGCGATGTGTGGACGAAGTGCTGGGAGCTTATCCTTTAATAGCGACGTCTCACCACATGAATATTAAAATTGTAATGAATGCACTGTCCCTCGCGCTATTCGTATAACAAGTTACATTTTTTTGCGTCAGATATCAACGCAGAGAGAGAGAATAAAGACAGTAGAGCTGCACCATTAATCTTTTAACGATCTCGATTCAAACACCCACGCGATCTTATTCCTAAATGACAAAAACTTCACACCGGGACATTCAAATCTGTTTGCGCTGTCGCTGACCCAGAGAGAGCAGTTCTACATGAAACAGCTAGCTTTACTTTCAGTCTTTTCAACAACACAGTATCGATATTTCTGTGTTAAAAATATTCAAATGATCACAGAAACAGTTAATCACCTTTTGAAAAAGTCGCTTCAAATAACGAAAATTCGCTTCAGAATTTACAAAATGTATATAATGAGCGATTACATCATGAATGCCTTTTTTCAAAACGTGTTTTTGTCTTATCCTGAATCACTACGGTAAGGCTGTTTAGACTCGGACTAGTTTACACTGGTCGGTTCGGCACTGCTGCGGAGTAGCCCAGTGCCTGCGTGACTCGCCCGCGTCATGGACATAGAGAAGTAGCTCCGGCTACAATGTTCTTCCGCAAGACGCATGCATTTCTGTTTATTAGCTGCTAGAGCACTTTAATCCAGTAAGGAAACAAGTGAAGTTTTTATGAATCAATCATTCAAACCGATTTTAAAAATATTATGTTTCACCTGTCTGGATCTTACATGTGTGTTCAAGCATATTCTACCCCTTCTGAGAGGGTATTCCACTGCTGGAGATACAATAAGATATAGGAGAGGTCCCAAATTATCCTCGAGAATGCAACATTTTTTATTTTCCTTCAGAAAAAATTATTGCTAAATAATATGTTGCATTTGTTGACATTGCCAGTCTGTTAAACTCATTTGACAAGTATCAGAAATAAAACACAAAAAGGATTGTGTATTTTCCCCGTACTACTATTTGTATTAGTTGTTTTAATCATTTTTATTGAATGGGAACCGGAACCAGAACCGGAATCGTTTGGCGGAACCGGAATCGGAACCGGAACCGAAAAATTTCTTACGATTCCCAACCCTAGATACGATATTATTGCGATACTCCAAGACGTAGGGGAAAATGTTAACAAGGTGACTTGGTGCTGGAAACCCAAAGCACAGGACAACAGAGACACCAGAATAACAATATTCATGATTCTGAAGCTGAAAACAGCATTATACATATATTCTTGCACTCTTTCACTGACTAGATATATTTAACATAATGTATAGGCCATTTGGCATTATCATGCCCCACACATATTCCCCCATTGCATTATTATACATTATATTCAACATAGTATTTGAATGTAGTGCTGACACTAAAACTCTGTAAATTGTCATTTTGGGTGATCTATACATATATATTGTCACTATCCACGATACGTATTGTTGTATTTTTGTATTGCTATATATTGTGACACGATATATTGTTACACCCCTAGTTTGAATGCATTGCAAGTTTCATGTTCATATAAAACATGAAGTAAGAATAGGAAAAGTGTTCAGGTTCACTTTACTTTGACATTTGTGCAATTCAATGTAGCCTGATAGTTTCAAACAAATCAATGAACTTTTTGTCGTTTTTTTAAATGCTTGCAGGGAGAAGTGTTGAACACTTTTGCCAAAATTAGACTTAGAAATTAGAACATGTTTTCTTGTTATTTTTTTTTATGGTGATTGAGAAGTGGAGATGTTTGGTTCACAGTTTTGTCGTGGCCACGAGATGAGAAGTCGAGGGAAAGAAAAGACTGAAAACTAAGTTAGCACCACAGCTTTCAGGGAAAACATTAGCAATACAGTGCTTTTCCCTGGATATTATGAAACTATGGTAGATGAACCTCATACCTCCAGGCAGGGGGAAACAAAAATGTTTAAATAGGCAAACTATTGATATCACAGCCATCCACAACCTATCCATAAGCTCAATGGTAACCATCACAAAAACTTCAACATAAAAGAAACTCTTTCAAATGTCAAACATTACTGAACATTAAACATTAACAGGTCTTCACTCAAAAACGCATAAAATAACACTTAATTTCAACATTTACTCTCCTGACACAGCCAAATCAAATGATGATATTGTTTTTCAACACCCTCAGTATAGTCGCCCATGTTCATCTCTTCTCTGCCCTGTGCATCCAAAGGTTTTTGATGTTGTACTAGTAATAGAATAAATGGAAATGCCAGGAAAGCACTCTCTCATTGATTACAGTGCTCATTTCCTGAAACAGCGTTTCAGCAGATTCTATTTAATAATTAATGATCCGGGGCCTTGATGCCTTTTATTTGCCAGGTCAGAGGAACAGTGTGTACCTCACTTTGAACACTGAAAAAAATTATTTTTGTGGTGAAGTAAATACTACAGAAAAAAACAACAAATTTACATGAAAAGGTTAGTTCAGACAAGAATTTAAAAAAAAAACTAAGTAAATTCTATATTAGTAGCTTAAATATCAATGTCATAAAATTAAGTAAAATTACTCAACTTTAGTGGTACTGGTGTTCCCATCATGCACTGGGCCTTGAATAATTAATGAGGTTGATTTTTCACTGTTTTCCAGCTGTATTTACACTGTTTCATCACTGCTTTTGTTGTTGTGATTAGTAACTTGCCATTTTGTGGCATTTGGAGTTCATTTTCCCCTCAAAATGACACATTCAAACACAAAAGCGATCCATCAAATGTTACCGTCATTGTGTATTGTCTACCAAGTATTGAAGTCTATGCGTTCACATAATGTGTTATGATATCTATTGTATTAATGCATACTTTAAAAGTGTGGTTTAATTCAATGTTATACTTTTGAGTGAAACGTATTGCGAAGGAAACTTCAACTAAATAGATATTGCTTAACATTTTACTAAGTTAAAAATTGCTTATTTCCTTTGTTACTTTCACTTAACTAGAGTTTACTTCATTTCAAATGTGAAATTTACTTAAAAATATTCGTGCAAAAACTTGCCAAAGAAAAATTAAGTAAATTTGACTGAGTTTTTTTCAGTGAAGTGTGCTTGATTTGGCTGGAAGTGCTGCACTACTTTATTTTGACTCAACATGTGCTTCAGAAAAGAAACGTAAGCAAGTCAAGTGTAGGAGACTGAGACCTGGGAGACAGTTGATTTCTTATTCTAGCTTTTTATATTTAAGACGGTGTGTTTAATGCTGAGGTTTTAGGTAGTTCTAATAAAGTACTATTACAGTTTTATTAGAGATTCACCAATATATCGGCCAATAACCGGTAGGGCTGTCACGATTTTGAATCGATTTTCCATCTAAAGACGTTTCCATTTTCAACACCAAATACAGGCAAATCCACGGACACCTAACAGGCATTAGGACGAGCGTAAAAAGGGCGCTGGAGACGCACAAGTCAGCAATATTCCTGATGATTTATTGGCGTGAAGTTTCGTGCTCAATGACAAACAGGAGCGCAACATTCAGGGATTGAGATTAACTCCCTCGACCCGCCAAATGCGGGTACAAATGAAGTTTGGCGGGAAACGCTGTCAAATCACGAGCCAATCTGGCGTTTCTGTGTTTACTCACTTTGCTGGGGAAGTTCGTGTAAGACAAATCTGCGCGGATTTAGCGCAAATACGCAACTCGTGATCCTCATGATATATTAAATACAGCGTATCGCAGAATCTGTGCATTTCTGGCTCACTTGAACACACACACACACACACACGTCACTACGCAACAGATAACGGCGCGCTTGTTCACTTGCATTGAAGTAATAGCGAATATTAAAAAGCATTTGGTGAACAGAAAAGACATTGTTATTGTCCAGCATCCCACATGTTCTGTGTGCTGTATTGATCTGTCCACCGAAAACACATTTTTGGTGAAAAAAAAGAAAAAGAAAAAAAAAAGGCCGTTAAAATCGATTCCCTTTTCGTTTTCGACACTTGTGTTGGTTGGTCCGATCGATTGTGCAATCTATTTTCGAACGTAAAGTGACAGCCCTAATAACCGTATCAGCTGATAAAAGCTATTCTTTTCTCTATCGGCCATCGGCAGATTGTTTAAAAACAGCCGATGATCAGTGCTGATTGGATCAACTCGTACTGTGTGTGAGGAAAATCTCTCTTTTGTTGAATTTAGGGCAAGTTAACGCAACAATAATGCTTTAACAGTTCAAAAATAGCGTTGTAATGCAGGCTTTATTTGACTCTTCACCCGTAGTTTAAGCCAGGGTTGCCAGATCTGTTTGTCCCTACAACAATCATCATTTGTAGCGCCTCCCCTCCAATAATCACAAATAGCACTGTTACTTCTGATAAGAAACAAAGTCTCAGCTTTCAAATTATGTACATTTTATCACCAAATTCAAACAATAAATGGCGTTTTAACACTCTTAAATTTGACGTGACGGATCGCTGTAGCGCAAGTCTTTTATTCCACTTTAATACAAATTACGTCTCAAAAAACATGCATGAATATCAGGAGGTGTGTTGAAAGATACAGTACAACTCACCGAAATCCGCACTGGCCTCATTTAATCACTCAATCATTGTACTAATATCAATTAGCCTACCGTTGCATTTACCTCAGGAGAGGTAACCAGTCTTCACAGTTCGTTAGTTAGCTATTAAAACATTAGAGAAGAGCTTATTTACTGTTAATTATATATGTATGTTTGAATAAATTTGCCATGAAGAAGTGTTTATGAAAACTACCGTATGTGCAACTGAGTTTTTATTTGAGTGTAAATATTATATCTAAAAATAAATAACAGTTGAATATATATATATATAATACCTCTGTTGTTACTTTTAACCTGTAATATTATAGTGTATCAAATGAGAGGCTTCCCTGTATAGTTTGCAGCATTATATGAGTTTTTCATCGGCATCTGCAGATTTAGTAACTGTGCATCCCTAGTTTTTATTTCTATAATGTTATACTCATAACTGAGGGTTTACATCACATGTTTAAAGCACTAAACGCATGTGTTGACTGACTGTCAACGTAAATTGTATTTCTTGACTGTCAAATGTGTAATCTCAAAGGCCCATTCCTGATTAGCATGTTATTAAAGGAGTTTTTAACTTTATATTCTAGCATTTTTCTATGCTTTTACCCACCAGAATCACTGGCATTTTGTAGTTTACTACAACACATACACAAGATATTAAGCTTGTTGTGTATATTGCCTAATGTAAGCTTGTTCAGAAATGGTGACAAACTTAAAAAAAAATAACTTAAACTTAAAAAATAACGTCTTTCTCGTTAAATTACATTTAATAAACGAATATTTTTATGAACACGAATATTCGAATACAATATTTTTAAAAAATTCGAATACACACCCTAACGCCCATCCCTGATACACACAGCTTTCGCAGGCTGTGTGAAGCGTTCAGACGTCCAGACGACGCATCTGCAATTGATTTTGAAAATGATAGTTTTGGTCTGCCGTCTCTCCATCATACAAAACGACACAAGTCATGTTTCAGAGACTGAATATAGTACCGTCCCCTCCTCAAGAGGCAGGACCTTCGTTCGCTTTCCCTCCGCAGTGCTGTTTAAATCATAATATTTCTTAAGAGTAAGTGTAGACATCTTAAATGAAGCAGGGCACATTTTGTTCAGACTATGTGGCAAATACTCTGAGTCTATAATAGAGTAAGAATCTGCAGTGTGTCATAATGTGAGTGCTGGCCAAAAGAAACCCTGCCCTCTTAAGGCAGTGAAGACACACACACACACACACACACACACTCCTCCACTAAGACTGGCGAAGGGAGTGCGTATATTATTAGAATGTGAAACGGAAACCCCTAAAAAGTAAGCAAGCTCAAAATGACATCATTGAGACAGGACTTTTATCCCGAGTCCTCTTGACCAAACCCTCGGTTGCTCCAAACGTTTGGTCTGTCGTGAGGAATCGTAACGGAGGGAAACCGATGATGGAGATTCTCCACTATGGGTGAGGGACTTTCAGCAAACAGGAAATGACTTCGGACGTTTGGCTCGTTCCCTGGATGTTGCCGTCATCCTGGTGTTTTCACAGATTCTTTCATTGTTTTCATACTTGATTTAAAAAGCATCAGTCATTTATGACAAAGTCTTTTTTCAGACGTTGAATAATATATTTAGAGAGCATTAATTGACCAAAATTCACTATGGAATAGCATAGTTTTACTTTTCCTGTAACTAAAAGGTTGTCGTCTTAAAGTCCCCCTGTAGTCAATTAATTGTATCCCTTAAAACTCATCTTTAATCACCAAAATGACATTTACCGGTAAAAAAAAAGAAAAAAGAAGATTTCTTTCATGTAACTCGACACCCTTGCCTCATTTAGAATACGCGGTTCTATGAATATGCAAATGAGCCCTGCCTCCACTCACTCACTCAGCTCAGAGATCCACTGGTTGACGATCACACGTTGATCTGATTGGTTACAAGGTCGTTTGTGACGTCAGAAACACCAGCGATTTCAAACCGTGTTTTTGAGACTGTCTTTGGTTCACTGCAGTTTAAGCAGAAAATACTCAGCAATGCTGTCGACTTATGAACTTACACATGATTTGTCTTAAAGCATATTAACATCACATACACATATAAACAACATTAAAAGCTTGAATTTTCACCTCATGGGGACTTTAAATAAGAACTTGTCTGTCCTATACGATCCGCAGCGAGAGGAATGTGGAGAGCGCAATCAGAGGATGCATCATTTCCTTCCTTTCCTTCCTCGTATCAAGAGATTTGTGGATGTGTTTGCCTGCCTAACTAGGACTGGGCCATATTTAAATGTATATATCTACCATATATCAATATTTTGAAGTCACGATCATGGATTATGTGCTGTGTTTTGTTCATGTCACTTACAGTCTAAGCCTATTACATATGTACATGTGTAGCTGTATAATTAAACAGGCCCATTGGATTTTCTTTAATGCTGTGAAAATTTTAATTATATTAAAATATTTCTCCTTTTTTCAACTTTAATTTTGGTCCACTTTACATTCACTCTGCACCGACCGGACTATAATGCAGTCTGATTAAACCACAAGGCTTCATTTCATTTGAAGACATTTGACTGTCTCCACAGATGCTTTGGCTCGTCATCTTAACATTAACTGTGTGTGTAACAAGAATGCTTGGCATTACGCAAATGTTAAAGTAAAACCGGGGCCGTTACGCATGTTAATTCTTGATTTGTGATATAAGCTTTTGCATGAGAACGGACAGAAGCGTCTATTCTCCACACACTCACTGACTGAGGTCTCTATTCACCTTTACAAGTTTGTAGAAATGGCGTAATGATGTGTGATGCAAAGAACGAGCTGTTGTTTATTGTTGAATGAAGTGTCATAAATGACTGTCGTATTATTTAAAAGTTAAAAGTCTGTGAAGTCCACACACACCAGTCCTTGTTTCATCCACAGACGCCTTATTGTGGGCCGTAGGAAGGTGCGTTTTTCACTGCCTGTTAAATATAAGCAGCACGGCACAAAAGTTCACGTGCAATATAGGAGAATTGTTATGCACACATAGCGGGAAACTATAAATAAAAACATGGTTAATTTTCCGTCTCTCTCTCTCTCTAACATTGCAGAAGCTATTTCTGACCAACTCTTCTCCTTGTCCAAAAAATGCCGTTTTTTCAAAGCTTCAAACGGATTCAGTGATTTCTTTTTGTCATCTTAATTAGTTAATTATTTAAGTAAAAAAAAAAAAAAAATGAGTGTAGGCCTATTTTATGTTTTTTTATTTCTATTTTTTTATTTCTAGTATTATTTTAATCCGGGTTCTGTTGTTGATCTGTTCTTCTGATTGCACGTTAAAATAAACCCGTGAAAAAAAATTGTTTGTATTTTTAACGGGTCACAGGCACTCGTCAATTTGATTTTTATTTAATTCAATAGGCTATTTTAATCTTTAGAGATGCACTGGTTGATCGGCTGGTGACCGGAATTGGCCGATTTTCACGTGATCGGTCATGATCGGCGACCGGCCGGCCGGTCAGTCTGACATATGCCGATTTTATGCCGGTCAAAATGCACTCGGGCGCCGCATGATTAACATCGCGCAACATCACACGTGCACACGGAACGCACATGTAGGAAACCTCGTGAATTACGGCCGTTTCACAGCGCAAGCGTGAGCGGCGCACATTTTTTTCCGGCATGTTAATCAACGAGTGCATTCCCACCGGGAGCAGGAGCCGCGCGCGAGCAGCAGTGAAGCGGTTTCGGCGCAGAGGCTATTTCTGCTGCGCTGCTCACGCTCAATTAAAGTGAGAGCACACTTTTGATGGACAAAATAAATATGATTTCACACAAAAAGTGCCCAAAATGCACAGAATTTGTATATGTCACATGGCTATGTCAGAAATTAAAATGAAGACTCTTTTCATTTTCAGAAAATTTACCCATTTAAACTTGTTTTTATTATTCAGTTAGGGTAAAAGTATATGGTGTTTTATAAAAAAAAATAAAAAAAATATAGAAAATAAATATTTGTTTTATTGAAAATAAAAAAGTGGTTAGAAAAAATAAAATCGGTATCGGCAGGTCAAACTCAATGGGAATCGGCCTAGAAAGTTGTAATCGGTGCATCTCTAATAATCTTATCAGTTAACGGTTAATACTCGGATAACGAGTGGCGGTTGTCGGTCGGGAAAATGAACCGAAACGAGCATCCCTACTCCAGAGTGTGCGGGCGTTTGTCCTCGGGGTTCCTCACACACATCAGGATATATTTACGATTCGCGATCGGGGCGGCTCCGGCGTTCTTCCGAGCAGGTTCGGACACTCGTAACACACCTCACACCAAGGGAATATCTGATAAGATCATCTGTAGAACCATCAAGATAATCGGGACACAGCTAGGATTGTCGGAAGGGGGGAAATCGGCCCAAAATCAGCCCGATTATCTTTTGGTGTGTACAGTATAATTGTCAAGATATGTTTTTTTCAGCTGTTCAGCCTCTGAATAATGTTAGTGAATTTTAGCAATGAATTCTTCTCTGAATTATGTGAAGGTTGGTTTGTTTACACATGAATGTTTCTCCGTAGTCTTCAGGGTTTAATCTACGAGACGGGAAGTAGTTACCGAGCAGAAGCCCTACCCAGCACAGAGCTTTCCTGTGGCGTCGATCAGATCTCGCTGTGATTTAGTGTTTGAGACTTGCTTACTTACACTGAAGCCCTCTGGGAAGAGAAACGGCTTCATGTCTGCTTTCAAGGCTGGCTCTAGAAGCCTGATAATTAAGTTATTTCAGCATTATGTATGGAAATATACATTATTTATGAGCTTTTAGTATTCTACAATTAATATTCGGTCCCTGTGAATATCTTAATTATTTGTGCTTCTTGAATATGCAACAGAAATAAGATCGCTGGCAGTCATTTTAATAATCATTTGATTCAAAATGTAACTTACCATGCAGACTGATAGACTTCTTTTGATGTTACATTAAGTGGCTGATGTTTTGTTGTGTTGACGTAATATGAGACGACGCACAGCAAAGTTGCAGTGGCAAAAAACCTCTCTGAGTCTGAGCGCTGTAATACACACAGGGACAGTGAGGATCAGCTTTCCACGTCAGAAACGCATGTCAAACAGAAAATATAAGCCCTCATCATTCTCTATCGAGCAACAGCGCTGACAGCCGTGCCAGAAAGAGAGAAACCGAGGGCGACGTGTCCATGAATGAACATGCAAGCTCTGTAAAAGTGCAGGAAGGCACCGTCTATTTCGTGGACAAAACACACAAACATGTCAGGTGTGAGGACACGACTAATCCTCAACCATTCCAGTTTTTAATTAATACTGATATGGATTCTTATTCTCAATATCTTTTAATCTGTTTGCTGCCTGAACTTCACATTATTCGTCGCGCAGCCATTCATAATCGCAGTAAGATTTGCACTAAACTGTCTCCTTTAATGCAGTGTTTCCCCTAGGATTTTTTTTTTTGGGGGGGGGGGGGACTGCTAGTGTTGCGGAGCGGGCGTGTTACGGATACGTGGTGTAATTTTTTTTGCAATCAAAAAGCATGTCTAATTACTTGAAATCATGTATTATGAATTATTAAACTTATACTTAAAAAAAAAATATATATATATATGAAAAAAAAAATCACACTGTGTTGTGTTTTTTCTGGTAATAAAATTAAGACATAAAACACAAATTTTTATCATTTATCATCAATTTTAATCATATGAAATTAAATAAACTTTTTGTCAAATAACTTGCTGCACAATGAGCTTTACTGTTAAAATTAAAACATGGATTAAAAAATAAAAAATTCAATTTTTTGATGATAATTTATTTGGATTAGTGTTAGTGTATTACATTGGAAAATATCTAAATTCTAATGTACAACAGTAATATATTTATGTCAAGTTAAACCGAACTTTTATTTTGACGGGTTGCTGTGAAGACCTTTTGAGTTTCTGTGTGTTTATGTCATGATGATAGTTTATACACTAAATTCCTTTATTATGACTGGATTTCGTCAGCATTTTAGGGGGGCGGGGGGTCGTGGTAGGGGAAACACTGTTAATGTGTTTGTTAATTCTAGTAAACAATTAACAAAGTGTCAGCTTACAAATCCTGTCAGTTTTATCATGAAATACAAGCATTGAATGTAGTTTTGGCGTTCTTTAATGTGAACCGGCGGACAGAAACAGCTTGAGAACGATCACGGCACGTCAAATGTACCCCAGAAAAGCCATTTAAGTGTTTATTTAATTGTAATGTTCACACAAATGTAATTTACTGTCATTATTAAAGAAGGAAGCTTGCGTACAACAGTGTTGGACAGGAAGTGCATTTGTGATTCGCAGTGTTTTCTTCTTCCTGGACGGACGTGTGTGTGTGTGTGTGTCCACGGGTCGTAACACACCCCTCTCTCTGCAGCACTGGAGGTCTCCCGCACCGTTTAATGCGTCCTATTACTTAGCACGGATTCATTCTGGTACAGCATTACGTCATCTGCTGGCAGGCTGTATTTTTAGCCAAGAAATGCAATTGGCCGAGAGCTAATTAAATTACAGCCCTCTATTTAGGCTGTTTGATGGATAGTCAATGAAGGGCCGTTCTCCCAGCACTCCCATCTGATGGCAGGACTGGGAAACCAGTCTCACCGGGGATCCTCTGGAAAAAGTGTGTGTGTTTGAATCTATGAGCGTGTTTATTCCATAGCTTGCGCATGACAACGTAATGACTCATGTGGATGTCGGTCAAAGATGAAATCATACTAGTCCCAAAAATGGACTGGCATCATTTCATTGAAATTCATCAGGGAGGTTTGGCACAAGCTTGGCCGGAGACTGTAGGGGTCGAGCCACACACACACACACACACACACACACACACACCGTTGTGAAGTGTTGTACAGAATCGCCAGCTGCCGGTTCCACCCTTAAAGGGAGCGTCTGCATCTGGCTTTATTCCCGTCACAGGAAGGAAAGACATTATTTAACACATTTAATATATAGATTTTACTAGTATCAGCGCAATAATCCTTTTGTGTACACTTAGTAAATTAAAACTTGATAATGTAATTCATTTGTAATTCATTTCTGCTCATTTTGACCCCGAGAGGATTCTAGTTTTCCTGAAAATGCTAGTTAAAGGAATAGTTCACTCAAAAATGATAATTCTGCCATCATTTACTCCTCAAGTTGTTTCAAACCTGCATGAATTTCTTTCTTCCGCTGAACACAAAGGACGATATTTTGAAGAATGACGGTATCCAGACTTCCATAGTAGGACGAAAATACTGTGGAAGTCAATGGGGTCCATCAACCGATTGCTTACTGACATTCTTCAAAATCAAAATCTTCTTTGTGTTCAGAAGAAGAAAGAAATTCCTGCAGGTTTGAAACAACTTGAGGAGTAAATGATGGCAGAATTATCATTTTTAAGTGAACTATTCCTTTAATGTTATTGCATTGGACAAAAACTTACTGATTTTGCTCACGCAGGGTGTAACAGCTTCCCAAAAAAGTGATTATTTTAGTTCTTTCCTCTCTCATTCTTTCTCTCTCTCTCTCTCTCTCTCTCTCTCTCTCTCTCTCTCTCTCTCTCTCTCTCTCTCTCTCTCTCTCTCTCTCTCTCTCTCTCTCTCTCTCTCTCTCTCTCTCTCTCTCTCTCGGCCTTGTTATTAGGGCTGGGCAATATGGCCAAAAAAATCTTGGACAGGACTTTCTTTCGTTCTTTGATAAGTCCATTTCATCTCGTGAGGAAGTGAAATTTCACCATACAGAGCAATCGCACATCTTCCTGTACAATATCTAGGGATGCACGATGATATCGGGACAACATCGGTATCGGCCGATAAAAGCTTAAAATGACCATCATCGGCATCGGCATATTCTGCCGATGAGTCTTGCCGATAGGGTGGCGTGTTTCCTATGCGCAGGGCCGGATTAACCATTAGGGCAACTGGGCACTTGCCCAGGGGCCCACGACATCTAAGGGGCCCTGGGCACCAGGGGCGGAGTGGCAATCGGGAGAGTCGGGAGTTTCCCCGGTGGGCCGGTAGTGTTTCGAGGCTGCGAGGGCCGGTCTGATAAAATGTATTCATTGCAAGTTCGCCATGCGCACTTGTGGCCCAAGCGAGGGGAAGAAAAAACATATTTTAGATAACGGAGCGTATATTTGCACTAAGTGCCCGTCTTTTTAGCAAAAAAGACGCGTCACGGAATAGCTACAGTGGCGTAGGTCGTAATGCGTGAAGTGCATGAAAGCAGCTTTTGATGCGCTCGACCCGAGTTCGAATCCGCCTTTTGCCGAACTCTCTCTTCTCCCTTTTCCCAACACATATGAGATGTAAAATGTATAACCTAACATAAAGGTCTCTAGCGTTATATTTTGCCAACGAACTCAAATCGAAACCATGATGGCTTTGTGCCTTTATAAAACAGCACAAGACTTTAAGAATAGGCATCCTGTTTGTGCTGAGTGATTGAAAGAAAAGTGCACTTTGCTCACGCGATCAGCATGGTTATCTGGTGTTTTCTCCTAAATAAAAGCTCAAGAGTTTATTTCTTGCAAGTGAAGAAATTAGGACAAAAGTATTTTAATTTTCCTGTTTTATAGTGTAATGTAGACTAAAATATACTTTTAAAATATTCATTTTCATTTATATAGTACATTTATAGGCTATGGATT
Source organism: Rhinichthys klamathensis goyatoka (assembly GCF_029890125.1). Classification (NCBI taxonomy): domain Eukaryota; kingdom Metazoa; phylum Chordata; class Actinopteri; order Cypriniformes; family Leuciscidae; genus Rhinichthys; species Rhinichthys klamathensis. The sequence goes on along the minus strand of NW_026607113.1, from coordinate 13,951 downwards.
TTGCGTCATAGGAATAATTATATAAATCATTATTAGATTATTATAATAATTGTTTGGCATCCTAAAACACCATTGATAATGTAATGTAGACTGAGACTCTCATAACTAAAAAGATGTTTGAGCCCTCTTTATTTTCCTGGTACAAATCAATGCTTTTTCTTTGTTCAACGAGCAGTTCATGGGTTGAAGCTCTTAATTTTGATCTCTCAAAGAGCACCAGATTGATGCATTTAACCTTAAAATGTACAACATTTTCTTGCGGGGGAGCATGCCCCCGAACCCCCCTAGAGGCACAGAGGTCCACCCAACATAGCTTTAGAAAATTATATGGGAAAGAACGACCATTTATGAACTTTAATCCAGCATAGTACAACAAAGTTCCTTTTAAGTCAGTAAAACTGTAAATGCCATATAAAAATGTCCTTGGACAAAATATACATTTGGCCTGCGTAAGGGGGGGCCTACAAGACATTGTGCCCAGGGGCCTCTGAACTCTTAATCCGGCCCTGCCTATGCGCACGTGACGACCGTGACCGAAGCATGAGCGCCAGCAACTTAAACTTCCAGCTAGGGGTGTGCCGCGCGTCTCACGGTTTTTGATCGTGGACGATTAAAATGTCTCCACGATCTGCTTTTGAAGAAAAATCATAGTATCGTGCATTCTATCAGTTCACTTCTGGCGCCTTCAGTTCAACATACTGTACAACGCGACGTACATTCACATCACATCACATGTAAACGCAGAGGTAGAGTTACACTCACGGGACACCGCAATTCACAAAAGTTCATTATTTGCATGTGCGTCAAAGTCTTGCTAGGTAAACATGTCATTCACGTGCTGATGCGCTGTTCTAACATCCGCTTTTCTGAGCGCGTTACACCCGACGCTCACTGGAACTAAAGCCTCACAGCGCCTGCACACTGGACTAATCTTTCGAGTCTTATTGCGCTGATACTGTCAAATACACACACGGTTTACATAAACAAAGTTGGTTATGTCTAAAGTGAAAGCAAACAGAGAAAATCTGCTTGTCAAATGCGTGTATATTAGACGCGTCGCGTGCAGTTCTTAAAGAGACAGTAATAATATTCTGCCGCTTGTCCTTAAAGAGACACTGCACCCAGAAATAAAAATTCTGTCATTATTTACTCACTCCAAACCTGGATTCATTTCTTTCTTGTGCTTAAATATACTATGGAAGTCACTGGAGTACAGCATCTGTTTGATTAGCCACATTCTTCCAAATAACTTTTATTTTCAACAGAAGAAAGAAACTAGAGAGAGTAAATGATGACAATTTAAATTTTTGGGAGAACTATCCCGTTAATGTTAATAAAACAACAAAACACAAAGAGGAAATCACTCACTGCTCTTGACTGAGAACTTTAATAGAAGCTTTAATAAGCTTTTTTTGCACTTAAAAAAAATACAAATATATCGGTATCGGCATCGGGCAAAATTAGTTTGAAAATATCGGCATATCGAATATCGGCCAAAATCTATTATCGTGCATCCCTAACAATATCCTCAAATTACAAAGCAGAATAGGAGCATACAGGATGGCGCTTCTCTTTTGATTATTTCTATTAATTGGCAATGTTGGCTAAAAGCTTTTGGCTCTGCTGAACGATTCTGAATAAATTGAGAATCACGATTTTTTGTTTCAAATAGAGATGGCTCTGAACGGACAACTAAACCAAATAACGTCATTTACAAGGCCTAGATGTTCAGACACAATGTTAATTGCTGCAGTCTATTTAATTAATTTGAATGAATTCTTAAAAAAATTGGTTGAGTTAATGATTCAATGACTCCATTATAAATACTTCACTTGTTTTATTACTGGATGAATCTGCGTTTTTGAACGAATCTCCTGTATGAATGATTCAATGACAAATACATTTTTTTAACAGTCACTTGGTGCAATCGTTATTTGAAGCGCCACGTTACTTTCAATAGGTGATTTGCTCTATTTCGATCTCTACCATAGACCTCAGTGTTTATATACAAACTATAAACTTTTATCCAAGTACTTCTGAGATAATTTGAATATTTGTGACAGAAATAATGATACTGTGGTTGAACAGCTGCTCTCTCTGGGTCAGATCGCAGATCTGGATGTTCTGCTGTGGTTTTGTCAAATGGTTAACAGACACGTGCAAATCATTGTTGTCATGTAGGAACGAGATCGCGTGGGTGTTTAAATCGAGATCGCGATCTTTTAACGATTAATCGTGCGGCTCTATATTAAACTTCTTCAGAATGATTGTAGACTGTGATTGAGAATTGAACATGTTCTGTTGTCGTTTGTCCTGTGTTGTGTTGTTATGGAGACGGACGCCGCGGTTGTCTAGGCAACGAGATGTGGTCATTGAAACGGGGCCGGTGTGAAGAGACTCGGCTTGTAGGGTGTGGAGGAGAAAAACTGAGTCAGTGCGTTTCTGTCTGTAGAAAAATGGTCACAGCTGTGACAGAAGTGGACATCAGAGTTGAGAGACGGATAGTCACATTCATTGTTTTGTCCTGATAATATAAGAAAATTCTATTCAATTTTAAAAAACAAACTTTATCACAGTGTCTTTAGTTTGTTCTTTTTTTTAGAAATAAAACATATTGGCTCATAATCCTTTAAAAAAATGTTTGTCATCTTACTGTACGTTCACTCCGCCGCCGACTTGAGCGTCAAAGAAGCTCTGGCCGCCCTGTCAAGGACACTTGTCAAAAAGTACGGGGAAGCTTGTTGACGCTTTGAACGCTCTGACGTTGCAGGGAGAATAGAAGTGTCACAACATGAAATGTAATAAACAGAAAAAAACTAGCAATACATTGAAGAAACCTTTTATAATGACAGCATTTTTATAACCGTTTTGGTCACATTTGGTTGGGGAAAAAAGAATAGTTAGCTATTATTATTATTATTTGCGGTCAAATCGGTGTCACCGTGAGCAAATGAATTGCATTCCCGCTTTAAAACGAGCGTTCGTAAATATTTCAAATAAAAGTTGCGCTCATGCGGTCCCTATAAGCAAACAACGTCATGTCATAAATGATAGAAAAGAAAACACAATCTTCTAAAATTTCAAACTACTAATAACAGGGTTCCCACGGGTCCTCGAAAAACTTGAAAGTTTGTGAATCTCAAAAAAAAAAAAAAAAAAAACTTTCAAGCCCCTGCAAAGTTTTTGAAAATACACATAGAGGTCCTTGAAAGTGCTTGAATTTATTTTTGTGCAAGAAGTTTTCTAGAAAAAATCCATTTTATTTCCTCCGGTCCGCCGATGTGTTATTCCGCCAACACTGAAGCCCCGTTCACACTACACGCGACCAAGCGACGCGATCAGGGGCGTCACTAGGATTCTCATTTTAGGGGGGCTAAGCCCCCAATATGATTTTTAAAAAATATATAAAAAAATTTAACACTTTAGTTTAGGATCTAAAGATCACTATTAACCATTTTCATTATGATGCAAAGGCACGGTTTTATAATAACTGTGGTCCCAAATGTGAGGTAGGGCAAATAGGGGGGTTCGGGGCCTCCCCGAGAAAATTTTGATTTCTCTGATCTACATTTGTGCATTTTAAGATGTTCTGAAGGCCAAAAAACTTGGATAGTGGACAGCTGATAATTTTTCTCTCCTCATCAGCATCACACTCTTTTTCTCTTTGTTTTTATCTTGCCCAGCTGAGCTTTGACTGATATAGGCTTTTCATTTTTGTCTGTCAATGAAGAAAGTAAACATAGGGTCAACTGATAGGTTGATTTTGCCTATGAATCATTTTCTCAGACGTGTTTATTTACTGAAAGCTACTAAAGGTAATTAAGTTTATTAAATGCATTCACAATGTAGGCTACACATTCATTATTGATCTTATGCCTAATACAGGCCGTAGACAGGGCTTTATAATCACAGAGGTCCTAAATTTGAGGTTGGTAGGGGGTTAAATGTTTTTATTTCTCTGATATGTGCATTTCAAGACGTTTGAAGACCAAAAAAAAAAGGATAAGAAATAGCTTTAAAACCATGTCAGTGGGCAGATTATTTGTCAATACCTGCTCTCTTCTCATCTCCATCACTCTTTCTTTTTTTCCTCAGTCTCTTCATCCCTTTCTCTTCCCCTCCTAAGCTGAGCTTTTTTAATTTACTATAGGCTACAATTTGTATTATATTCTCAGTATGTACACATTCATTATTAATCTTGTGCCTAACATGATGAAAACGGCTTTGTTAATGTTTCTTGTAAACTAACGTTAATTATTACATTACATGAGTCACGTTACATAGGCCTATTTTCAGTTCAAAATGGCGACATTAGACAAAACTATATTAGTTTGCCTGATTATTTTTTTGTCATTCGTTTAACATTTATGACCTAAAAAAAGTAAAATATGAAATGTTAAGTTTAGCTACTTACATCTTATCTCGTACGCGTCGAGTCGGACTGTTAAAATTCGCGCTCAGCAGCGTCTGTGAACATAAAGCCCGCCTACTTTGATTTGATTGGTCATCTCAAATATTCTGACATTGACGAGCAGTGACAGACCAATGAGGCTCAGATGAACACACACACACACACACACACACCCTGTCCTCTGTTTCTGACGTGCTCTCTGCTCGCGCGCCGCTGCGGATTGAAGATGAAGAACGCGCTGAATCTGATTATAACAAGACTGAAGCAAACACGAATTTGTGTAGCTTACACTTAATCACACATTTTTAGGGGGGCTAGGCAGAAGTTAGCCTAAAAAGGGCCTAGCGACGCCCCTGGACGCGATACCATTAATTTCAATGGGAAGCTGGCGATTTCCGGCGACACGCACGACAGCGACCGTTGGCGACCGGATGGGGCGTGTCTGGCGACTCGACAAAGTTGAGATCTGTTTAACTTTATGCAAATGAGGAGCGACTTTCGGGAGCGACAACCAATAGGAGCGGAGCGTGTATGATCCTTCTCCACATCATTGGATGTCATTCATAAAGGCAACCAGTAGTGGGAACTCCCACTAGCGACCTCATCGCCAGCCACTGGCGACATGCAGCGACAAAGTTGCTTGTAGTGTGAACGGGGCTTTAGGGTGTATTCACACCAGGAAAGTCCGATAGGTCCACTTGCTTTGGTCCGGACCAAATATATATATATTTTTTTGGTACGGTTCGCTTTCACACTGCTCTTTTTGCAAGTGAACCAAAATTTGTAAACAAAACCACACGTGTGCTAAGGTCGTCCATTCATTGGACAAGGATTCTCAAGTAGGGAAATCAGGAAGTGCAAAAAAGGCTTAACGTAAATTAACGCAGCATCATCCTTGTATTGTAACTATCGTTACATTATATGAACTGCAAATGTTTTTTTTGCATCTATGCGCGATTAGACTAAAGAGAAAGCTCTTTATGTGAATGTCCTGATGCACACACTCATTCATTCAGTCCATTCCAATGATGCACACACACGACGCGCAGAAAGACGCGCAACAGATGTAATTTAGTAGGCTACAACGATCACTTTCCCATAACGCAACTCCGACTACGGAAGCCTGTTAACTCAAAGGCGCAGTGCTTTCTTGCAATTGGGTCGGTTCATGTTCACACCGTAAACGAACCGTACCAGAGTTCGTTTGGAAGCGTAGCGAGACCACCTCTTCAGCTGGGTCTCGGTTCGGTTGTTTGGTCCGCACCCGAGTTCGATTGCTGTATTCACACCTGCCCAAAAGGTCCGCACCAAGGGGGGAAACGAACTAGAGTTCGATTCAATCAAACCAAACAAGCCAGGTGTGAATACACCCTTAGTGGCCTATGCACACTAGCTTGCTTGATTTACGTTAGTTACGCGCATTTACACGTTACGTTAAGTGTTTCCCGCGCAAGGTACTTTGTGTTGCTCGTTGCCGTGACGTTCACGCGCGCATATTTAACTGCAGCAATGTACATACTTACAAGATAACACGACGTAACCTTGCGCTCACTTGAAATGTGTCCATACATTAAGTCCTTGAATTTAAGGTGGTTGGGCCTGGGGCTGTCACTTTACGTGCGAAAATAGATTGCACAATCGATCGGACCAACCAACACAAGTTTCGAAAACGAAAATAGGAAATCAATTTTAAAGGCCTTTTTTTTTTTTACCAAAAATGTGTGTTAGGTGGACAGATCAATACAGCACACAGAACATGTGGGATGCTGGACAATAACAATGTCTTTTCTGTTCACCAAATGCTTTTTAATATTCGCTATTACTTCAGTGCAAGTGAACAAGCGCGCCGTTATCTGTTGCGTAGTGACGTGTGTGTGTGTGTGTGTGTGTGTGTGTGTGTGTGTGTGTGTGTGTTCAAGTAAGCAAGAAATGCACAGATTCTGCAATACGCTGTATTTAATATATCATGAGGAGCACGAGTTGCGTATTTGCGCTAAATCCGCACAGATTTGTCTTACACGAACTTCCCCAGCAAAGTGAGTAAACACAGAAACGGCAGATTGGCTCGTGATTTGACAGCGAAAGTTAATTTTTACCCACATTTGGCGGGTTGGAGGGTGTTCATTTAAATCCAATATACATATATATTGGCGTGTTTCAATATACAACATGTTGCGCTCCTGTTTGTCATTGAGCTGAAACTTCACGCCAATAAATCATCAGGAATATTGCTGACTTGTGCGTCTCAAGCGCCCTCTTTATGCTCGTCCTAATGCCTGTTAGGTGTCCGTGGATTTGCCTGTATTTGGTGTTGAAAATGGAAACGTCTTTAGATGGAAAATCGATTCAATGAACACTTATGACTCAAAAATCGAACAGGATTGTGACAGCCCTAGTTGGACCTGGAAAATCCTTGAAAGGTCCTTGAATTTGAAGTTAACCGAGGTGTGGGAACCCTGTACTAACTTTCATAGTCATAGTCACACAAAAACAAGGAGAAACTGGATATTGGGCTGCTGAGTGGAAAAGGGTTTCTTTTGTCTGCTCGCGTGCATAGACGTCACTGATGGAGAGGAGACTCCGGTCCAGCCGGCACTCACTCAAGGCCCGGGACAATGTGATTGCGTAATTATTTAAAAGATCGGAATTTAATTGAATCGAATGAATTATGAATCGAATCATGAAATTTGTGTCAATACCTAGTACCTACCCAGCCCTAATTATTATCGTGTCACATTAGCATTAGTGTCTTTATGTGCTGTCAAGGTTTTTATAGATTTTTTCATCCATAAATATCGATACTAAAATATTTGAAACTGTTTCAATACTCATTTTCCACAGTATGGATGTGGCAGTACCAGCTCACTGATTTCAGTGATTGCACTTTCACTGGCCCCACCACAAAGACAAGCAATACGTGAATAAAATAGTTATTGTTCTTGTTATTTTCGACCCATGTATAGGCTACTTGTACTGTAATAAATAAGGTTATGACACCCACAATTTTAGATACCAGTGACATTTTTAACCAATATGAACAAAAAAAGAACTAATAATTAAACTACAAGCAATAATACACATAAATAAATACAATAGAATAAAGATACAAATGAAATAATCAGTGCTTTTGAGGTTTTTCAAGTAGTTCTCAGGTACAGAAATTGAGTAAAGAAATCAAATGTAAAATAACACTGCATATAATCTGTTCAAATTAAATAAAGGTTTACAAAAAAAATATTTAGTGAACAGCAGGGAGTGAGTTCTTTGTCTTTTGTCGTTAGATTAACATTAAGAACACAGACAGGAATATTAGTACATGCAATCTTCCTCCACTGTTTGCTTAAGCCATAACCGACTGTGTTTACTTGGACACTCTCGAAGGTGGGCATGTTGAGATACATTTGTGTGAATTTGTCTAAGTGCAGGGAGATATGAAAGAGAATTAATAAGGCAGCTGTGCGCGCTTCGGGTGTGTGCGCACACACATCTCTATGCGTTATGGCGGCGTAAATGACTGGTCATATCGGCACTCGCATTGAACAGAGTTTGGGGGACGCCAGAACGCGTATCCATCGACAGAAACATACATTAGCCTAACTATGTCCGTCTGTTTTGTTTATATTCAACAAACCATATTATAGATGCTTATGCCTCGTCAGATTCGAGATGAACGTGGCTGGAGAACTATACAGTTCGATTTTATTGTATTTTGTTAATGTGTTACTGTTTAGTAGGGCTGGGATACACCTATCTCCCGATTCTATACTCTCACGATACTTGGGTGCCGATACGATATGTATTGCTTTTTAAATTTTTTTAAGAATTGCGAATCTACAAGTATTGCGAAAAAGTTAAATCTCACACTTATACAGACCGTACATGATGTATAAGATGAGTCATATTTACAAAAAGAAATCATCACATCTTTCAGAGTTTTATTTCAGAAGCATCACACAATACTACATCTCTTGAATAAATGATTCAATAACAAATACAATTTTTATCAGTCATCTAGTGGCGAAACAATGTAATCGATAAATGCGTTATTTTACGCACCAAGTTTCTATCAAAAGCTGATTTACTCTATTTTGATCGATATCGCAGACATCAGTGTTCATATTTGAACTTGAAACTTTTATCCCAGTCCTTCTAGTATAAGTTGAACTATTGCGTCACAGAAATAATGAGACTATGAGGTTGAAAAGAGTGTTTGTGAAGCGGTTTCATGACGACTCTCTCCGGGTCAGCGCCAACACAGCTTTGAATGTTGCGATATGATTTTGTCAAAGTTTAATAGACAGATGAACTGGAAGATGGCGTGTGTGTGTGAATGGAGATCACAGTCTTTTAAAGATGAATCGTGCAGCTCTACTGTCTTATCTCTCTCTCAGTATATGTGTAGAGCGAGGGCTTTCAGTGCGTTCAGCCTCACGTCTCTTCCACACACACACACACTTGGGATATTACGTCACTCAACACACACACACACACATTTCATCCTCTTATGGAACGAAAGAGGCTAACTTCTGTAAACCTCGTCTACAAGCAAGGACAACAATAAAGCAATTTCATTTGAATTAATATCGATTCTGGATTTTAAAATCGTCAACAACAAAAAAATCGTGATAATTAGGTGAAGCGATTTTTTTCTCCAAGCCCTAGTGTTTAATGTGTATGTCCTATACTACCATGCTGTCGCGATTGCACCAGAGAATTTCAGCACCTGCACACTTTATTCACGGTGTTGTGACAATAAGGGGATTTGATTTGTAGTTTTCCACCAAAACAAAAGCATAAGGGTTTAACTGTTTATCTCTAGCAGAGTTTCAGTCGATAAGAAAATACTTTGACTAGGGTCAAGCGTAAATTAACTTAAAAACTGTTCAAATGTTATGCCCTTAATGTTGTGACAATAATTTCAATATTTTTCAAGGTATTGTATGGAAGTTAGAAATTCCAATTCTATTGCAACTCTAGTGTTTTTAAAAAACTGGACTTTTAAAGCAAAAATATAAGTGGCGTATGTAATATGTCCCCTGATAAGTACGAGTTGTATTCTTCTTCTGTAGCTCCACAAATGCCCGCAGCTCGAGTTGTTTGTGTGCGTCTGTTAGAGGAAAAGCTGGTTTAGAGTATCAGACTCCGATTACAATGTGAATCTGGAACAAAGAGAAAGGGCTGACCCTGATCTCCTTTACTCACACATACACACACACACACACTTCCCACCGTTTCACCTCCAACCTCTCCTATTTTCGGCCTGTGTGCACGAGCCTCCCGACGAATGCTTTCATCCGGGCCAGAACGCAAGCCTCCACTTTGGCAAGTGCAGTTTCACACAAACACATCTGACACTTAACCGTGCTTCTCTTTAGTCGACTTCTCTTTCAACTCTATTGCATTGCTGGATGTGCAGGCAAATTAGAGGCCAGTTTTAGCTTGGCTACTTTTCATCCCGAGTGTTTATCAATGTAATTCCTAACCTTGTCATATTTCTCTCTCTCTATCTATCTTTACACAGATGTGAAGAAGGACTGGTCAGATCACGCGCTGTGGTGGGAGAAGAAGAAGACCTGGCTGCTAAAGACCCACTGGACGCTTGATAAATATGGCATTCAAGCCGACGCCAGGCTTCTCTTCACTCCACAACACAAGCTTCTGCGACTTCAGCTTCCCAACATGAAGCACATGAGGGTGAAAGTCAACTTCTCTGACCGTGTCTTCAAGGCCGTGTCCGACATCTGCAAAACCTTCAGTGAGTGCCTTCCCTAAAATAAACTCCATTAGCCCAACTCAATATTCCCACTGGTCGTGAAGAACAATACGTCATGATAATTGTGTTATTTTGATATGCATTAGAGCACATTCAGCCTTTAATGCTGAGAATAGATGTAGGGTTTGGATGGAGAGATGGTGTTAAATCAGAATACAGTGGCAGCTTGAAGGCCCCGTGAAATGGATTGAAAACACAATTGTTTTCATGTGTTGATGTATTTTCTCTACCTATCCAAGGGCTTGTGTTTTTAAATAACCAGTAGTCTTTATTTTTCGCAACCCAGCACAATCATTGCAAACACTGAAAACTTGCCTCTATTTTATTTATTTTTTCAATAATTGTATCCCTTAACTCATCTTTGATCACCAAAAGACATACACTCACCTAAAGGATTATTAGCAACACCATACTAATACTGTGTTTGACCCCCTTTCGTCTTCAGAACTGCATTAATTCTACGTGGCATTGATTCAACAAGGTGCTGAAAGCATTCTTTAGAAATGTTGGGCCATATTGATAGGATAGCATCTTGCAGTTGATGGAGATTTGTGGGATGCACATCCAGGGCACGAAGCTCCCGTTCCACCACATCCCAAAGATGCTCTATTGGGTTGAGATCTGGTGACTGTGGGGGCCATTTTAGTACAGTGAACTCATTGTCATGTTCAAGAAACCAATTTGAAATGATTCGAGCTTTGTGACATTGTGCATTATCCTGCTGGAAGTAGTCATCAGAGGATGGGTACATGGTGGCCATAAAGGGATGGACATGGTCAGAAACAATGCTCAGGTAGGCCGTGGCATTTAAACGATGCCCAATTGGCACTAAGGCACAAGAAAACATCCCCCACACCATTACACCACCACCACCAGCCTGCACAGTGGTAACAAGGCATGATGGATCCATGTTCTCATTCTGTTTACCATCCAAATTCTGACTCTACCATCTGAATGTCTCAACAGAAATCGAGACTCATCAGACCAGGCAACATTTTTCCAGTCTTCAACTGTCCAATTTTGGTGAGCTCTTGCAAATTGTAGCCTCTTTTTCCTATTTGTAGTGGAGATGAGTGGTACCCGGTGGGGTCTTCTGCTGTTGTAGCCCATCCGCCTCAAGGTTGTGCGTGTTGTGGCTTCACAAATGCTTTGCTGCATACCTCGGTTGTAACGAGCGGTTATTTCAGTCAAAGTTGCTCTTCTATCAGCTTGAATCAGTCGGCCCATTCTCCTCTGACCTCTAGCATCAACAAGGCATTTTCACCCACAGGACTGCCGCATACTGGATGTTTTTCCCTTTTCACACCATTCTTTATAATCCCTAGAAATGGTTGTGCGTGAAAATCCCAGTAACTGAGCAGATTGTGAAATACTCGGACCGGCCCGTCTGGCACCAACAACCACGCCACGCTCAAAATAGCTTAAATCACCTTTCTTTCCCATTCTGACATTCAGTTTGGAGTTCAGGAGATTGTCTCGACCAGGACCACACCCCTAAATGCATTGAAGCAACTGCCATGTGATTGGTTGATTAGATAATTGCATTAATGAGGAATCGAACAGGTGTTCCTAATAATCCTTTAGGTGAGTGTATTTAAACGTTTTTCCCTTGAAAAAAATATTTCTTCATGGCTTAAAATAGCTTGAGTGTAACTCGACACCCTTGCCTCATTTAGTATACGTGGCTTTATGAAAATGCAAATGAGCCCCGCCTCCACTCACTCACTCAGCTCAGAGATCCACTGGTTGACGATCACACGTTGATCTGATTGGTTACAAGGTCGTTTGTGACGTCAGAAACACCAGCGATTTCAAACCGTGTTTTTGAGACTGTCTTTGGTTCACTGCAGTTTTAAGCAGAAAATACTCAGCAATGCTGTCGACTTATGAACTTACACGTGGTTTGTATTAAAAACACCACATAGACATATAAACAACATTAAAAGCTTTCTTTTCACCACAGGGAGACTTTAAATATAGGCTATTAAGGCCGTTTTCATACCTGGGTTGTTAGGAGCATTTGTTTCAGAACGTAGCACGTGTTCTCCCTTTGGTTTAGTTTGTTTAGGTATATATGAAAATGACACTCGGATCCGCTCCAGAAATACGCCAGGGATGAACTAACTGAGCGATCTGGTCTCGGCCTGCTTGAAGACGAACTCTGCAGCCGTTCCCTTGTGGGCAGAAAGCAATCTGACGGACATATGTATGATTGGTAATTATTACATGCGTTGCGTGAAAAGCAGTTGCGTTAGTTTTGCTAATGCCTCCCAAAATGAATCGCGGGTTAACCTGGAGCAAAAACTAGATGTCATGCATATTTCAGAACCGTCCAAAATGCATTAAAATACAGATGAAGCCTTGATGTTTGCTCAGAATTATAACAAGTTTTGATCCATTTAGGTCAGTTGCCTTGTGAAAGCAACATTGTAACAATTTTAAAGGGGTGGTTGAGTATGATTTCACTTTTCTAACTGTAGTTAGTGTGTAATGTTGCTGTTTGAGCATAAACAACATCTGCAAAGTTACAACGCTCAAAGTTCAAAGCAAAGGGAGATATTTGCTTTTAAAGAAATCACTTTTGAAGGACTACAACAAACGGCTGGTAGGAACTACACAAGCTTCCTCCCGGTTAGTGACATCACTAACCCTAACATTTACATAAACCCCGCCCCCGGGAACGTGATTTATAGATTATCAAGACAGAATATGCTAATCAATGACTAGAAGATAGACACATCAGCTCACATCATAAATTCATCATCAACTAACCATTCAGAAATGTTGTCTACATGTTGTCACTTCTTCTCGAGTCTCTCCATCTTTGTCTGACTCCGGTTTGAACATAACAGGCTAAAAGTTTTTGAAATGTTCAGTGCATGTGTGTGTGTGTGTGAGGTAAAAGTACACAAGCTGTTGAAGCTCCGCCCCCTGTGCCGGGAGCAGCAGCTCATTTGCATTTAAAGGGACAGACACAAAACTGTCACCCTCAAAAAGTGACAACTTTAACATGCTAAGTGGCATTATACCATCCCTTTTAATCCCTGTTTCGGGGAAAAAGCAAATGATCTAAAGGTCCGAACCCCCCCCCCCCCCCCCAAAAACAAAACAAAAAACAATTTACTCCAATTTACAATATTGTATAATGCATTATGCAACAGTACTACACATTTAACGGCAGTAGTGTGCGGTGTTGGGAGCAGGGCTACTGATATAAAGCCAGTATATATCAATGACATTAATCGATTTAAAGACAGTATAACATGAACAGCAAAAAAAAAAAAAATAATATTCATATACATAATATTTATCAAGTCATTTGAATTTAAATTGAGAATTGATCAATTTGGTAAACAATTATTTTTAACTTGATTTGATTGATAAATACAGATTTATACTTTGTTGCGAAATGTCAGTGATTCTGCTCTATAATAGACTAGTTTCACAAATATAACTTATTACATAATACAACATGTATTGGTATTCTGTTGGCAAGTAGTATGGTGATATCCCTTTGATGTTATAGTGTTTACTCCTGTGGATCACGGCTCTAGCGTCTGAGGCGATCGTGCCACAGCTCTGCTATCTGATAAATGAACCACGTTTCTGGCTCTTTATTATTTGTTAAACACACTGAGCCGCCATGATTGGTCTTTCTTAGCATTACTAAGACCCAGCGCGTCCTTGAACTGCTCCAAATCTTGTTTTTACAAACGATTCTTATCAATGTAACTGGCAGTGTAACTTTTGTTGTGTCCATTTATGGA